>NC_064645.1:583984054-584287084 GCF_023864345.2 Schistocerca serialis cubense | reverse complement strand
CGGCTCTGAGCACTGTGGGACTTAACATCTGAGGTCATCAGTCCCCTAGAACTTAGAACTACTTAAACCTAACTAACCTAAGCACATCACATACATCCATGCCCGAAGCAGGATTCGAACCTGTGACCATAGCGGTCGCGAGGTTCCAGACTGAAGTGCCTAGAACCGCTCGGCCACTTTGGCCTGGTACCAGGCCTTGTTAGACGACTTGTGTATTCTTATCGATGCGGAGTCACCGCTCGTAATTTGTGTTGAATTTCATTAGTGTTCATTGTAAGTGGTTTCGGACAGCGGATTTACCCTCTTTACGTTCTTGTATTACGCTAGTTTGTTGAGGCTATCGTGTGCTATTGCTGTGGCGCTTGGAGCTCCGTTGCAGGCCTGTTAAGTGTGTGCACGCAAGCGCTTGGGTGTGGAATGGCTCTAACGAAGCTCATAACGTTGTTTGTAGTAAGGCTGAGTGAGTTCACCTGATCATCTGTGGACCATTACATTGTATACAAATGAGGCGACTGTTTGCGCTGATTGTATTGTGGCGGACAATACAGTTGACTTGAGAACATCATAAGATTAATTTGTGTACTGTGTACATAAACACTAATTGTGGTGGCAAGAATTTGACTAGAATGCTTGTTTTACAGTGTTCTGGATTTTTATTTAACTGCTTGGGTGATAAAAATATTTTAAAAGGCCGCTCTGAGCTTATTGGACCCAGTTCCCGTTCCACTTCTGAATATAAAACACTTGGCGTAAAATAATCGTGGGTGTTTCCGTTTCTTGTTACTCCTCTGAAACGGTTTATGTAGCAAAACAAAACAAGAAAGTCTAGTAAACAAGGGCTCTAAAATGCATATCTTAAGAGCTTTGAGCACTTCTTCATCTTCGATGCAGTGAAACAAATCTCTTCTACTGGAAGCTCCCTCCTTTCCACATTTTCGGAGGGGCTAGTGTGGATGAAAACAAGAAAAAGTTTCTAATCATCATAGTTTCGAATATGTGTACTATGGGAACTATGAGCACTTGTTCACTTTAAGAGAAGTGTTTCACAGTAGCATAGATAAACAAGTGCTCATAGCTCTTAAAGTACGTATTTTAGAGTCCATATTTACAAGATTTGTTTTCTTGTTCTGGTCCATACTATCACCTCTGAAAGTTTGTTAATTGAGTTCTGGTTCACCCTGTATAGTTCACACACCTATTAGAAATTATGGTTTGGTGGCAAAACATTTGCCCTTGAATTCGTTTTCTCGAAGACGGTGATTGGAATTCCCGGCCAGCCACTCAGATTTAGATTGTCCGCGGTTTCCCTATCTCGCTTACTGCAAATTTGGGACGAAAAAGATACGGCCTCTTACCTTTCTTATCCTACCTTTTAGTGTTCCGACTCCAATGATTTCGTCGTCAGCGGGACAGTAGACCGTAATCTTCATTCCTCCCATTAGTAACTCACGTTACATTAGTCACCCTTCGCACCCTTGCTTTCACATCATTCACACGCTCGTGATGTAACATATGAGAACTCCAATGTCACGTACCAAGAAAAAGAGATTTTCAAGATCGGGCGCAGAATACAATAGACAGATGCAGTACTGACATTACTTTGCAACGCTTGAGTTTAAATTTGTGCAAAGCTCTGGGAGCAGATACTACTGACACTGACACATTGGTCTGAAGTGCTAAATAGCATTCCGTCCACGCTGAAGCACCAAAGAAGCTGTTATAGGTATGCGTATTCAAATACAGATATATGAAAGAGGCAAAATACGGCGCTGCTGTCGGGAACGTCTAGATAAGGCGACAAGACTCTGGCGCAGTTGTCAGATCGGTTACTGCTGCTACAATGGCAGGTTATCAAAATTTAAGTGAGTTTGGACGTGGTGCTATAGTCACTACACGAGCGATGGAACACAGCATCTTCGAGGTAGCGATAGATTGGGATTTTCCCGTACGACCACTTCACGAGCGTACAGTGAATACAGGAATCAGCTAAAACATTAAAACTCCGACCTCGCTGCGGCTGGAAAAAAATTTTGCAAGAACGGGACCAACGACGACTGAAGAGAATCGTTCAACGTGACAGAGGTGCAACCTTTCCGCAAATTACTGCCGATTTCAATTTTGGGCCATCAACATGTGTCAGCGTGCGAACCATTCAACGAAACATCATCGATATGGGCTTTTGGAACCGAGGGCCCGCTCGTGTACCCTTTATGACTGCGTGACACAAAGCTTTACGTCTCACATGTGTCAGCGTGCGAAGTATTCAACGAAACATCATCGATATGGGCTTTTGGAACCGAGGGCCCGCTCGTGTACCCTTTATAACTGCGTGACACAAAGCTTTACGTTTCACATGTGTCAGCGTGCGAACCATTCAACGAAACATTATCGATATGGGCTTTTGGAACCGAGGGCCCGCTCGTGTACCCTTTATGACTGCGTGACACAAAGCTTTACGTTTCATATGTGTCAGCGTGCGAACCATTCAACGAAACATCATCGATATGGGCTTTTGGAACCGAGGGCCCGCTCGTGTACCCTTTATGACTGCGTGACACAAAGCTTTACGTTTCACATGTGTCAACGTGCGAACCATTCAACGAAACATCATCGATATGGGCTTTTGGAACCGAGGGCCCGCTCGTGTACCCTTTATGACTGCGTGACACAAAGCTTTACGTTTCACATGTGTCAGCGTGCGAACCATTCAAAGAAACATCATCGATATGGGCTTTTGGAACCGAGGGCCCGCTCGTGTACCCTTTATGACTGCGTGACACAAAGCTTTACGTTTCACATGTGTCAGCGTGCGAACCATTCAACGAAACATCATCGATATGGGCTTTTGGAACCGAGGGCCCGCTCGTGTACCCTTTATGACTGCGTGACACAAAGCTTTACGTTTCACATGTGTCAGCGTGCGAACCATTCAACGAAACATCATCGATATGGGCTTTTGGAACCGAGGGCCCGCTCGTGTACCCTTTATGACTGCGTGACACAAAGCTTTACGTTTCACATGTGTCAGCGTGCGAACCATTCAACGAAACATCATCGATATGGGCTTTTGGAACCGAGGGCCCGCTCGTGTACCCTTTATGACTGCGTGACACAAAGCTTTACGTTTCACATGTGTCAGCGTGCGAACCATTCAACGAAACATCATCGATATGGGCTTTTGGAACCGAGGACCCGCTCGTGTACCCATTATGACTGCGTGACACAAAGCTTTACGTTTCACATGTGTCACCGTGCGAACGATTCAACGAAACATCATCGATATGGGCTTTTGGAACCGAGGGCCCGCTCGTGTACCCTTTATGACTGCGTGACACAAAGCTTTACGTTTCACATGTGTCAGCGTGCGAACCATTCAACGAAACATCATCGATATGGGCTTTTGGAACCGAGGGCCCGCTCGTGTACCCTTTATGACTGCGTGACACAAAGCTTTACGTTTCACTCGGGTGCGTCAACACCGACATTGGACTTTTGATGACTGGAAACATGTTGCCTGGTCGGACGAGTCTCGCATCAAATTAGATGCCTAGAAAATAGTCCATCCCGACAAGTGTGGCACGAGATTTTACCTGATTTCATGCAAACCTACACATCGTGTCATGCATTTCATTCTTCGTGACAGTTCTCGGTCGCACACTGCAGAGGCAATGAAGACGCTCCCGCTGTGTTTTCGATGGTAAAGGTTTAATCACCTCCCATACAGCCCCGACTTGGCTCCCTCTGATTTTCATCTCTGCTCAAATGAACCGCAGGCTCTGAAGACAACATTTTGGCACAGACAACGAGGTGTAGTCGAGCGTAGAAGATTGTCGGAAAGCACAGGTGGTCACCTTCTATGACGAGTGTGTTGGAAAGTTGGTACAACGATATGACAGATGTGTAAGTAGGATCGGCTTCTATTTAGAAAAGTAGCTGCAACGTTCAGCTAACTGTTGAAAATGAAACTGTTTCGATTTTTGCTGTGGTTTACATTTCGCGACCGATCGTTCCTTGCTTTCAAAATAGTACTCGTAGAATTGTGAGATAGGATGAATATTATTGAAATAAACTGTAGTTCAAAACAAATTAAATAAATTTGTGGAGTGAGATAATTTGTCAGAATTGTGCAGCAGAGCCACAACGTCGCTTACCAAATTAAAGAATTTGGGGAAATGTAAGACCATATTTCATCACATTTTTCCTTACGCCCGTATGAATGTGCCAAATGAAATGAACAGTTAGTATGTATATTTTACGATACTTGTATCCCAGGCGGTTACATCCCTGATAGGTACCGTAGAGGTCACTGTACTGACACGTCCGAAAGGGGGAGTGAATTACGGTGGCATTCGAAGAGACAGTACACCGCCCACATGGCTGCATGCAGCATAATTGGCTGTGGGCATTCGCCGTCAGCAAACATCTCATCATCCAACGTCGAACTGCCGCACTGTTTTGTGTGGGGTTGGCGCGCTGCCAATTAACGCACAGACATGCAGCAGATATTTGCACCGCGCATAACCGTAAGCGACAGGCGTTATCGTGGCCCTATTGATCACGAGTGTGTCGACCCTAGCGTCCAGTACAAAGCCGGCTCATTCTGATACACCTCATATTATCCACGTGGATTGCGATTATAAACACTCTGGTAAAAGTTACTCCTTTACAAAGCTTATTTTCTGACTTTTCTGCAACTCAGTAATTTTGTATTTCATCGTAACACCATGAAACTAGCAGTGTTTAATTGATGTATTTGCTATAATTCTTAAACAGCTAATTTTGTACTGTGTACCACTCCATACGTAACACATGTACCTTGCATATATGAAAGCTCCAAATTCTAATACAGTTCGCAGCTAGTGGTCTAGAGCTTGGCTGCTTCCATCTTATGGAGTCTGGGATTCGATTTCCGGTCTAGCTGGAGATTTTTTTCCCATTGTACTGGATGTTGCGTTTTCCTTGTCATTATCGACGAGCCCAATTCGCCGAAGTGGTGTCCGACCTACTGAAGATGGAGTCTCGGAGTTTCCTGCCCAATTATGGCATACGGCTATTTCATTTTCCTTACATTAGCTAAATTTTTCCAAATTTTTATATTCAGTACGTAATTCACTGTCTAATAATAACAGTAGTGAAAATAGCCCATGTAGAATCAATTTCTTCAAAACTGATGTTAACTAAAACCATATCTTTTTCAGAATTCGAACCCACGAACAAGTATCTGTTTAAAGAGTGTTGTACATTATTTCCGAGTCCTCATTCTCTAGTTTCCAGTAAAGTTTCTGTAACTGAAAAGTTTTCTGTGTTCAAAAATATTTAGTTAGGATTGTAAAATAACAGCCAAATAGTTGCAGAATTAAATGTTTATCAACACTTCACTCTGGTTTCGACAAATATAAAATTGTCTTATTCAGAAGGGAATGATCTCACAGAACCATATACTGAGAGAAACGGTTGTTGAAGCCGATATGCTCTTGTCTAGTACAGTCTGCCTGTCAACCACAAATATCAACAGTTAAAATGCATAGCTGAAGGTATTGGCCCATTCCTATAGGGATTTGTCGTACAACTTTTAAAAATAAAACACAAGTTTCATTGTATCCACGAAAAATTTAGTATGGCTTTGTCGTAAAACTTGTGTCAGCTGAGTGCACTGGCACTTGTGTTTTATTTTTAAAAGTTTTACGACGAATCCGTACAGTATCGGGACAGTATCTTCAATTATGCATTTTAACGTTGATGTTGGTAGTTGACATGCACATTGTACTAGACAAGAGCCCCTTGGCTCCAGCATAGTTTGTTTTTTTTCTTTTTAAGTATGTCATTTTACGAGTCCTCTACCTCCTGAAGAAGACATATTTATATTTGTCGGAACCACGTAAAAGCTTTAATTCAACAACTCATTGGCTGTTATTTTCCACTCCTATCAGCTTTCTACGTGGCCCATTCCTGAAGTACAGCTATGATTTAAAATACCAAAATTAAAAAATTTCTTATATCAGAACGTTCGAAATTATAAATGCAATCGCCGGCCGAAGTGGCCGAGCGGTTCTAGGCGCTACAGTCTGGAACTGCGCGACCGCTACGGTCGCAGGTTCTAATCCTGCCTCGGACATGGATGTGTGTGATGTCCTTAGGTTAGTTAGGTTTAAGTAGTTCTAAGTTCTAGGGGACTGATGACCTCTGAAGTTAAGTCCCATAGTGCTCAGAGCCATTTGAACCATATAAATGCAATCAATTCCCGAATACAGTCTTGATTTTTCTGTTCCCAAAAAAAAAAAAAAAAAAAATTAATTTTTACTGAAATAACCTGTTAGCCTGCGAAATACGTAAATCAGAAAATTTAACTTTGCAGAAAATTTTTTAGGGGCTTTTATAGGTCCAAGTGTAATCCAAATCTTCCGACTCATAAAATAACACGACTACTTCTACCAATTTAAGAGGATACACCTTTTGGTTATACAAATTTTCTTCACTGCTACCTACCGTGTTTGTGTATTATTTTAACTTACTCTGTCTTTTATGTCAGGATGTGAAATATAACAGTTATGCCGTGAATTACGGCACGCTGTGTTCATACCCGCTACGAGGGGCGTGCCTAGAGTCGGCCAGGCGGCTTGTAGCCCGGAAGTCGACTCCAGTGCGGCAATCGATGGCCAGTGCGGCCACGCTGGATCTGCGAGAAGCCTCAGCGGGAGACGGCAGTGTCCGCAGACAGCGCTGAAGCACAGCAAGCGAGCAAGTCCGGCGGGAGTCATCTGTATAGGCAGAGGCCATCGCAAGGCCAGGAGTCAGGGGCAGCGGAGTGGAGTCTGACCCTAAGCTGCGGTGACTTCTTAGCAACACAAACCTTCGGCTCTTGTTCCCGATGAGCGGACGGCACTGCCGTCTTCACTTCAGGGAAGCTCGTACTGACGGCACACGAGCAGATATTAACAGTGGTGTGTGCTTCTGAACAGCATTACACACGAACAGTGTTGCGGAAGGTACGATCACTGGAAACGTTATTAAGTCTGTCGGTGTTTTGAACCGTGTCGTTTGCCACGGAGCCTGTTTTTCCCTTGGTTTAGTCCTGTGTGGAGTTTCCGCACTTTAGTAGAGGGCGTTGCAGAGCCTCTGCCCGGTGGCAGGAGGCGCTGTCTGCCGTGCCGAGGGCGGACGAGGCAGTGGAGACGAGTGTTTGGCCCTGGACGACCGTTCTGCAGCGGGACGCTCGGTCCCTCTATGCTAAGTCTGGATGGGCCCAAAAACCCGGAGCGTGAGGACACAAGAGGCCGTAAATCTGTGGACAACGTTTGGTTTCCGTTCAGGGGTTGGGGAAGCTATGAAGTCCGTCTGCGTCTGCCTATAACCTCTGTAAGGTGCTTTCGTCACTGAAAGTAAGATTTTTCATCTAGTTAGTGCAACGGTCGTCGTCTGGCTGGGCCAATCTCCCTGCGTTGTGGGAGTTATTAATAACTGTGTGGAAACGTTTCTCTGCTTTGAGTTTGTGACGCGTAATTGCCTTGCGTGTGTGTTAATGCCCCCTTGCATGATCGTGTATTTGTACGCCGTACTGACTTAAGGCGCGCGTCGTAAAGAAACAAAAAAAAAGGAAAAATTTTTTGGCTGAGGACCTTCTGGAAACCGTTGTTTTCCCATAGACGGCGTAGGTCAATGTTTGGATAAGCACGTTGTAAAACGTTAAATAACCTTGTACTGTCTGACGGAGAGAGAGAGGTAATTAATTTTATGAATGTCTAAAATGTGAGATTATATTAATGTTCGCCAATATCTGTTCTGTTTTAGTGTGTGTGTGTGTGTGTGTGTGTGTGTGTGTGTGTGTGTTTTCCCTTAGGATAATTCTGTTACCCGAGAAACAGGCACCTATTTACGGAAATGTTTCAAAAAACTTCTTAAGTAACTTCACTACTGCATATTAAACGTTATTTCTGACGAAACTTAAAGCTATCACTGCAAGATTACGAATCCTAATACTGCACAGTCTGTTCTGCGTTGCACTAAGTTGCAGATCAATGCATTTATGCATTCAGGTTTCTAGAACCACTTGTTTCCATGTATGAACTTAGTACCCCTTGCTTTAATATCACGAGTAGTTATTGGCTTGGAAGTGTTGTTGTCATCGGAGTAGTCGTGAGGCCCTCCTCACTTTTGGGAGGCACACGATGTGGCTTGCACCGCCATAAAATCTTTAGCGTTTTATTAGTGTCAATTTATTCGTGTCTTTTAATAATTGTAAAGATATTGTGTTGGTTTCTCTTAGAACTTATTAAAACTTTTTTGGCCCTTCAGGTTCAGGTGGGTGCAATAGATAAAATTCTACAGCATGTGTTCTCTGAACGAGGTCGAGGGGTTCTAGACGCTTCAGTCCGGAACCACGCGGCAGGTTCGAATCCTGCCTGGGGCATGGATGTGTGTGTTGTCCTTAGGTTAGTTAGGTTTAAGTAGTTCTAAGTCTAGGTGACTGAAGACCTGGGATGTTAAGTTCCATAGTGCTCAGAGCCATTTCACCCATTTTTGAAAACGTTCTGTATTCCACCGCCCTGCCGGTCTTCCAAATCAAAATCACCGTTCTTAAGGCGTTGAAAACATTCTCTGCAAGTTCTTCCACTAATAGTTCCCTCAGCATTGGTCTTACCCAGCATTTTAAGAACCACAGCAGCAATTTTTTTCATGTTAAAGCAGAAAATTAAAACTTCCCGCACACGGCGAGAAATGTGTACGTAAGTTGACGCACTTAATCGACAATAACATTATGATGCAATCACAAAACGACTAATATTTTTATGGCATTATGTTTACAGATGCCTAAGCTTATTGTATTACACCTATGACCAACCACCTGATCAAACTTGAGGCTACTGCGGTTTGTTGCAAAACGGCGGAAGACCAGTTGTAGATCAAATATTTTGGAAGAAATTGAAATTTTCGCGTATGAAACGAAACATACTGACATTATTTTAAATAAAGAAACCACTCTATAAAAAAATCATCGAAAATGTTTCTAGTATTCTTTAATGACAACATATTTCTTCGCTCTGCTAACAAATTTGAAACAAATCAGAAGCAACAAAAAATAGTCTTTCAACGCACACCAAAAGTCAACGACAAGTTCGTATGTTATCGTGTATAATAGCTTATGCTCACTGTATACGATTGTATAAATCATAAAATTGTATTATTTATTACATGAATATTGTGACTGGCGTGCGGTAGAAAACATAATGAACAAGGAAAGTCATATTACAATGAACTGAAAAATCACATGTACATAAAACGCTGCTATATGCATTGTAACGTAGTAACTCTGTGTCTTTTTTAATACAGATGCCGCTGATGGTGGGTAATGCTCGAAACTAATCCAGTGAAATAAATTAATGTCAACAAGCAGCTTATGCTAAACAATTATTAATATGATGCGTCGACTGATACGTCTCACCCACAGTTCAAAACAGTAGCAGATTCTTTCTGTCGGATTAAGATCGACTTATTTAGGGGCCCAACGACGTGGGATAGTGTACGGTCTTCGTCAAACTAGGAAGTGACACTTGTGGCCCTGTGGACACGGTAGTACTCATCTTGGAAGGGTGTCCCCAGCATACTCATCGTTTAGCTTCTGTTTGTCTGAGAGGTTTTGGCTGCGTTTAAACTTGGAGTGAAGCTCTCTTTGCTTTCGCAGTAGTTTCCTAACTTTGTTGTTGTACCACGGTGGGTTTTTCCCGTCCCTCACAGTTTTACTCGGCACGTACCTGTCTAAAACGCATTTTACGATTGGTATCATGTTGTTTTTGGAAACCCAGAATCTACTATGTAGGAATCAACATGGATTCCGGAAACAGCGATCGTGCGAGACCCAATTCGATTTATTTGTTCATGAGACCCAGAAAATATTAGATACAGGCTCCCAGGTAGATGCTATTTTTCTTGACTTCCGGAAGGCGTTCGATACAGTTCCGCACTGTCGCCTGATAAAGTAAGAGCCTACGGAATATCAGACCAGCTGTGTGGCTGGATTGAAGAGTTTTTAGCAAACAGAACACAGCATGTTGTTGTCAATGGAGAGACGTCTACAGACGTTAAAGTAACCTCTGGCGTGCCACAGGGGAGTGTTATGGGACCATTGCTTTTCACAATATATATAAATGACCTAGTAGATAGTGTTGGAAGTCCCATGCAGCTTTTCGCGGATGATGCTGTAGTATACAGAGAAGTTGCAGCATTAGAAAATTGTAGCGAAATGCGGGAAGATCTGCAGCGGATAGGCACTTGGTGCAGGGAGTGGCAACTGACCCTTAACATAGACAAACGTAATGTATTGCGAATACATAGAAAGAAGGATCCTTTATTGTATGAGTATATGATAGCGGAACAAACACTGGTAGCAGTAACTTCTGTAAAATATCTGGGAGTATGCGTGCGGAACGATTTGAAGTGGAATGATCATATAAAATTAATTGTTGGTAAGGCGGGTACCAGGTTGAGATTCATTGGGAGAGTCCTTAGAAAATGTAGTCCATCAACAAAGGAGGTGGCTTACAAAACACTCGTTCGACCTATTCTTGAGTATTGCTCATCAGTGTGGGATCCGTACCAGATCGGGTTGACGGAGGAGATAGAGAAGATCCAAAGAAGAGCGGCGCGTTTCGTCACAGCGTTATTTGGTAACCGTGATAGCGTTACGGAGATGTTTAACAAACTCAATTGGCAGACTCTGCAAGAGAGGCGCTCTGCATCGCGGTGTAGCTTGCTCGCCAGGTTTCGAGAGGGTGCGTTTCTGGATGAGGTATCGAATATATTGCTTCCCCCTACTTATACCTCCCGAGGAGATCACGAATGTAAAATTAGAGAGATTCGAGCGCGCACGGAGGCTTTCAGACAGTCGTTCTTCCCGCGAACCATACGCGACTGGAACAGGAAAGGGAGGTAATGACAGTGGTACGTAAAGTGCCCTCCGCCACACACCGTTGGGTGGCTTGCGGAGAATAAATGTAGATGTAGATGTAGATGTAGATGTAGATTTAGATAATGATGTCGAAGAAAGGGCCACTGGTTCGTATTCACAGTAACCCAAATGAGTGGGCGCAAGTCACTGAACGAAAAACAGCTACAAAACGTCACAGAACCAACTCTGACTTGGTATATTCTCTCCACACTGTGCGGGGTAAACGTCTCGTTCTGCCACTGAAGCGCTCGATGTCTGGCGTCATTTGAGAAGTAACAAAATCCGGACTGGGTGGACCGCGCTACACGTCTTCAGCAAGCTACTCACATTTATGCATTGTTCCGCCCACGCGCAACCTTAGGTGCCGCTATGAGCCTTTTACTAGGAACTCAAATCCAAATAGGCCTATCCATTAAAATCTATATGTTTCTAAATGTATTTTCGGATGCTCGTTGAGACAGACCACCATTCACTACAGCAGCAATTCCTGTCGGTTTTGAAAGCGGTTGTCTTCATCGAAGCGGGAAACTGGTCTCTATCGGTTAGAATCGTTTCTCTTTTGTGACCATTGTTATTAGCCTGTGTTACATGGATGAGTGGTACATCACTCATTGTAAGACACTTAGGACATTTTGCGTTGATACGTCATAAATCTGGTAAGTCCATGCACACTATCGTCATGGTCATGTCTAAACGCGGTGGCTCCCTTCTGCCATCCTGACATGTCGTCACTTCCATCCACATTTCCTCCGCTAATTCGCTAATTCCATACAACCAACTGGTGGAAACACACCACTGGTTTCACGGCGCAAAATGATTACAGCACAGCACATATACTCATGTTCAGAAAAGAAAAAAAATTACCCCTTGAACGACTGGAGATAAGACGTTCTTATTCACAGGACATGTACATTAGTATGTCCTGCAGAAATGATTAGCATTTGTGCCATATCGGCCAGCGGGTTCAGGGTTAACATCGATATCGCGGCGCAATACAGCCTACCGGTGAAAAGCGACTGCTGCTCTCGTTGTCGCTATAAACCAAAGGTAAGTGACAAGTATGACTTGAGCAGACATGCAGGATGCCTCGCAGACGCATGCGCGAATTGTACCGCTAAACCAGTGAGTTCGGAAGGGTGCGCATCATTGACATGAGAGAATGTGATGCATCCATACTGGAAACTACTGCTCGTGTGGAGCGAAGTTTTTAGGCAGTGGAACGGGTGTATGCAGAATGGTTCACGGAAGGCCGTAAAACACGATAACATGGGTCCGGTCAAACCACCCAAACCACAGCCGTAGAAGATCGACGCCTCATCTGAATGGCATTGAGGACAGATCTGCGTCGTCCTCGGCTCTGGTGCAGCAGTGGTACAGTGTAACAGTTGCATGGGGGCTTAATTATATAAATATGAAATGCAAATACTTTTAATTTTTTAGTAGCTGTCTGTCCGATTACGAAGTCTCGTAAACGGTTGGCCCTGACTAGTTTTAGTACGCAATCTGACTGCATAGAATAACAACAAAGAATGAAAGAAAATTTCCGTTAACACAATTAATTAATTAAGTCCCCAGCAACTATGAAAGCTACGAAACAACAAGCCACAAGTGTCGCTGTTCTGTGTGTGGAAGTGTGATTCAACGTACACATCTGGCACGGTTCTTCTTCAATAAGACAAGAAATTTCAAATACCATTTATACTGAAGTGATAAAAAAAATTAGAAATACTATAATTGCGCAAGAAAACCAGAATTACACTCTAATACAAGAACACAAGCCAGATGCTTGTTGACTGAACCTGTAATGACGCATTATTCAGGACACTGAAGTAATGAGAAAGAAAAGCGAGTTTTGTTACCTTCATATATATTGATGAAAAGCACTCTAATCATTACAATATCTCCATTAGAACAACATCTGCTGTCTAGCCCATCAAACAACTGCATAAAACATGGAACAAGACCCCCTATTACAACATCTAAACACTACTACCACATCTCGATAAGCACTCTCCACCACGACTTCTCGACAAGAACTGCCAGTGGAGGCGGCGGAATAAAACTCTTTGGCGCAATCTCTGGCGCTGTGGCTCAGTGTAGCCACCTTTCACAGTGACAGTCCGTCGTCTTTTATTACGGCATGGGTTACCTATCTATGTCTAACGAATGTGCAGAGAGATGCTAGATGGCCATGGTGTATGGAACGACGTCGCTGGGGACACCCCAGACAGTGACATCAGATAGTGTTTCCGGACGGATCTAGGTTCAGTTTTTTTCGTAAATGATGGCCGAATTTTGGCTCGTCGCATACAGGAAGAGCGGCATGACAGTGACTGCATTCGCATAAGACATGTAGCGCCAATTCAAGGACTTTGGTGTGGGATGCTACTGGGTACAAACACTACCACAGTTGGTACATGTCCAGGGCACTGTGACCAGTGGGACCTAGGTGAATGACTTCCTGCGATTCGTAGCTATAACCTTTCTGCACACCACCCTAGACGTCATTTTTCAGCAAGGCGATGCACGACCACATGTTGCTGCACGAACACTTGCCTTCTTGGTGTCACAGGATGTCAGCCCTATGCCCTGGCTCACCGTCGATCGAAAATGTATGCGATGGGTCCAGCGCTGTGGCCCAGTGACAGCCACCACAGGTGAGTCAGATGGGTTGCTGTATCATAGGACGCCAGTCGCGCCTTATTCGAATCGATGCCATCTCGCACAGAACAAGTCATCAAGGCCCACGGCGGGCGCTGTGTCTGCTAGACTACAGGACACATGCTGAACCGCTGACTGAAATGCTAGTAATTTCTGCAGAACATGTCCTGTGGATTTGAAGGTCTTATCACTAGTCGTTCAAGGTGTTCTAGTTTTTCCTGAACATGAGTGTATACAATTAACACAACTAAACTGGACCTAAAGGCCCTCGGAGTATTCCCGTGGAACGTTCACCACACGCTGCCAGCGATGTGGGAGGCATTGACAGTGGACAGGCAGTGAGGTCACGCTGCAAGACAACCCAAAACCACATAGAGCAAGTGTGTACAGTGGCAACTGCAACGCTATATTTGGGAAGAATTGGAACATCTACCGTACTCTCACGACCTTTCACCATGCGACTTTCATCTGATGCGAAAGATAAAGGAACCAGCACGCGTTAGGTGGTTTTTGACGTGAGAGGAGATTGCCAATGCGCGACAACAGATGACTCTTTTCAGTCACGGTGCCGCAAATAGTATTCGTCGCATTTTACACCGTTGGCAAGGTGTGGGGAACGTTTCAGGGGACCACCTCGATGGCCTTCAGACTCACAAGGGGAGGCCGCCAATTGTGAAATTCAGATTCGATTCATACTGCGCATAATAAAAGCTCATGGCCAGAGGTGTAATGTGGCAAAGCACCAAAATGCACTTCTCAGCCGTTGTCGAGAAAATCGACAGTTAAAAGAAACTGTTGCAGTGAAATACTCTCTACGATTAATAATTTTCCACAGCGTCGTGGCGCAGCGGTAAGCGCTCTGGTTTGTAATCCGAAGGTCGCCGGGTCGAATCTCGCACCATGTAACTTTTTTTTTTTTAGTATTTGTTTTTTGTAATTCAAATGTATATATATATATATATATATATATATATATATATATATATATATATTCAACAACTTATTATATGCATAATTGTTGCAATTATATATATATATATATATATATATATATATATATATATATATATATAAAATTCCCGGCAATCAGTTGCAACAATTATGCATATAATAAGTTGTTGAATATCGTTTGTCGTGGAAAAACTGGCGACTTCGAACATCATTATGTTTTCCGCAAACAAAGTTGTATTTCACAAATGTTATTAATTGTCTTCATAATGTTAACCACGTATAGTTAACGGAAGACGTAGAAACGATATTCCGAAACGAATACGTATAGCGTAAGTCAAACGTTCGAATTAGAATAGAGACCCCACGGACACAAATTCGCTGTGGCAGGTATGAAATATAAACTCCGTTTCTCGCTCGTTACACTTGAAGGACAGATGTTGAATGGGCCGAAACGAGCCGCCGCATAACAGCGTAGTTGCCTGCTAACTTCGAAAGAAGGTAGATGCGGTCCCTAGCGCAACTTATAACGTCGTTGAAAATCAGTGCGGACGGGAGAGCTTCGGTACACCCTGTTAAAAAAACGGAAAAATGGAGGCGGTACAATTGGAGGGCGATCCGCCTTCACCAACATGCATAAGCAATTCATTAATATATATATATATATATATATATATATATATATATATATATATATATATATATATATATATATATATACGAGAACCTAGCTACCGCCCAGTTGTACGAAGCCTTTCTCTCTCATTAGCCGAGAGACAGAATAGCCATCAGCTAAGTTAATGGCTACGAACTAGCAAGGCGCCATTAGCCATACAGTGATTGTACTTAAAGTCTTCTGTGTATCGTCAAGATCGATGTACCACAAGGAATGAGTAAAGTTAAGTATTAAACCTGCTCCGTACTTTTCTTCCTAACATTAATTACGTGTCCTGTTCCAGTACTTCACGCCCGTCTGCGTTAGTCTAGCTTGCCTTTTCAGCCATCTCCACTTCACGGTGTCGGCCCAGCTACCGACACAACATTGGCGACGAGGGAAAAGAGTTCTTTCTGATTGCTTACATTTAATTGTGTCATGGCTTCGCCACATTCTCCAGAGATACTGTCCGAATTTTATCGCTTGCAGAATCAGCAGACGCAGGCGTTACTGGATGCCCTTGGACAGCTCGTCCAGGGTCAACGTGCGCTGCACACCGATGCGGCCGCCGCCGCTTCTTCGCTACCGCTGCCACTGAACACTGTTGCACCTCCCTTTCGACCATACGTGGCAGCCGATGAGACCTGGCACGAGTGGTCTCGCCAGTTCAACTTTCATCTAGCAGCCTACAGAATTCAAGGTAAAGAGCGGCAGCCGTTTTTGCTTTCTTGTGTCGGTGTGTCCACATACCGTGTGATAGTGAAATTGTTTCCCCGACGCGACGTAGCAACTCTGTCCTACGAGGAAATTTTGTCTGCCTTAGATGCCTATTTCAAAGAAACAGTTAATGTGGTTGCAAAACGGTATACGTTCTTTCGTACAAAACGTACGGCCGGTCAAACTAATAGGGAGTGGGTAGCAACATTGCAAGGACTTACTAGGGACTGTGCCTTTGAATGTGACTGTGGTCTTTCTTATTCAGATACAATGGTGCGTGATGCAATTGCACAGAACGTTTCTGATGTTCGCATACGGGAGCAAATTTTGAAACTAGTTAATCCCTCCCTTCAACAAGTGATTGACATTTTGGATAGACAGGACACACTTGACTGTGCTCAGGACTCTTTTGAAACTTCGCCAGCCGTGTGTAACATTAACCGGCCCGCTGGACGCGCTGCGCGGCCCGGTAACCGGGCCTCGCGCACGGCCGCACAGCTGCCGGCGCGTGCTAAGCCAGGTGTGCCGCGCCAGCACACAAATGCAGTGCAATCATGCCCGCGGTGTGCTACGACATTCGCGTGAACATTGCCCGTCACGCCAAGCTATTTGCTTTTTCTGCAATAAGAAAGGACATGTTCAAAGTGTTTGCCAGAAAAAGCTCAGATCAGACAATCACAATCATTCCAGGCCCTTTGCTTCGCGCCGGAATCGAACCAAGGACACTCAGGCTCGTGGACCTTCGCCTATGGACATTCATGTCGTTAATTCCACTTCGTCCAGTGACACTTTCTCTAACAGTAACTGTGTTCGTCCCACACAAACTGTGCGTCGACGTCGCCGGAAATCACGACACGTACAAACAACTGGGCGCACCTCCGTTGCGTGCCGCAAATGTTCAGCTAACTACATATTCCGGACAGAAAATTCCTGTGTTAGGACAGTGCAGCCTTCTTGCGACATACAAGGGACAAACAAAACTTGTGTCATTTTACGTTCTTCGTTCTTCTTCTGCAGTGAACTTGTTTGGTCTAGATTTATTTCAGTTGTTTAACATGTCTATTGTAAATCAGGTCCTATCAGTGAATCAGACTGTGCCTACAGACAGTGTTTCTCGGCTGTGTGACGAATTTGCAGACATTTTTGCACCGGGCTTAGGTTGCGCTAAAAACTATGAAGCACATTTAGAACTGAAGGTAAACGCGCAACCGAAATTTTTCAGGGCGCGCAATGTTCCCCACGCATTGCGTGATGAGGTCGCAAGAACGTTACCCGATCTCGAATCACAGGGTGTAATTGAACGTGTGCAAGCTTCTCTCTGGGCCTCACCCTTTGTAATTTTGCCAAAACCTTCCGGAAAATTGAGACTTTGCGTGGACTTCAAGGCCACAGTGAATCCACAGCTAGTGACTGCTACTTTTCCTTTGCCCCGCCCGGAAGATCTTTTTGCTAAACTGTGCCCGGGAAAATATTTTTCAAAGTTGGACCTAGCCGATGCGTACTTGCAAATACCGGTGGACGACGCATCCCAGAGCGTATTGGTGGTTAACACGCATCTTGGATTGTACCGCTTCAAAAGACTGCCATTCGGGTGTGCATCCGCCCCTGCCTTGTTTCAGCAATATTTACAAACTATTTGTGCGTCGGTCCCTACTGCAGCAAACTATCTGGACGATATAGTGATCTCCGGACAGACAGAAGAAGATCATCTTGCGAATTTACGATCATTATTTCAGGTCTTGCGGCAAAATGGTCTTCGCTTGAGGAAGGACAAATGTGTGTTTTTTGCTCGTGACTTACCATACCTGGGACATGTCATTAATGCCCAAGGCATACATCCGAGTCCAGAGCACCTCCGTGCCATACAAGAATTGCCTTCCCCTCAAAATGTGAAACAGCTACAGAGTGTGTTGGGTAAAATTAATTATTACCATAAATATGTGCGCAATGCCTCTTCCATTTCAGCTCCGCTTCATCGCTTACGCCGTAAAGGTGTTCCGTTCGTCTGGACGACGGAATGTGAACGCGCCTTTCGCCAGTTGAAATCGGCGTTGCTTTCTAATACTTGCCTTACGCCATTCGATCCCCAGAAACCCCTTTTGTTGATGGTAGATGCATCGGATTTCGGGATCGGTGCTGTGCTTGCGCACAAAGTTGGCTCCCATGATCGCCCTATTGCCTTTGCGTCCAAATTGCTCTCGTCTGCGCAAAGAAATTATTCACAGATAGAGAAAGAAGCTTTGGCTCTCGTGTTTGGTGTTACTAAGTTCCATGATTTCTTGTATGGTCGTCACTTTACCATCATCACAGACCACAAACCTTTGACATCGCTTTTTCATCCGTCCAAGCCTGTACCTCCACGTACAGCGCAGAAATTCATTCGCTGGTCTATTTTCCTCTCGCAGTACCGCTACGATATCTTGTATCGGTCCACTGCTAAGCACGGAAACGCCGATGCGTTGTCCCGTTTGCCTGTTGCTGAGGATAAAGCATTCGATTCTTCCGAACTTGCTTGCATGTTCATTGATTCGGAAACCGATGAAGTGGTCGAATCGCTTCCGATTGATTTTCGTCGTGTCGCTACAGCCACAGCTGCTGACCCTGTCCTTGCTACTGTTTTACGTTTTGTTGCTACGCAATGGCCTTTGTCAAAGTCTCGGATCGAGGATCCGTTGGTTCGCCGATTTTTTGCTCACAAGGACAGACTTTTTGTTCGACGTGGTGTTTTGTTGTTGCGTTCTGATAATGATCAGTCCAGAGTCGTGGTCCCACGTTCGTTACAGTCCTCTGTTTTACGGCTTCTTCACCAAGGACATTGGGGTATAGTGCGAACGAAACAACTTGCTCGTCAGCACTGTACTTGCTTCGGAATCGATGCGGCGATTACGAATATGTGTTCTTCGTGCCCGGCGTGTGCCGAACACCAGTCCGCACCACCGCGGAAAGTCTTTGCGTGGCCAAAAGCCACTTCCCCTTGGCAACGCTTGCACATTGATTTTGCTGGTCCATTCTGGAATGCTCGATGGTTGGTTCTGGTCGACGCCTTCAGTAATTTTCCTTTTGTTGTCCGGATGTCTTCCACGACGTCCTCCGCCACCATCCAAGCGTTGTCTGCTATCTTTTGCATTCAAGGTCTTCCGCAGACTATTGTTTCCGACAATGGCCCACAATTCATGTCCGCAGAATTTCAGTCATTCTGCCAGGCCAATGGTATTCAACATCTGACATCCGCGCCGTTTTCGCCTCAGTCCAACGGTGCCGCTGAACGATTGGTCCGGACTTTCAAGTCACAGATGTTGAAATTGAAAGAGTCGCATTCTCGGGAGGACGCATTGTTGCTCTTTTTGTCTTCGTATCGCTCTCAGCCCCGAGATGGTCGCTCGCCGGCTGAGTTGCTCCACGGTCGTCCTCATCGCACCTTGATGTCTTTGCTGCATCCGCCGCATCAGGTTCCTGTGCAGCGGCAGACTCCTGCTTTTGCTCCAGGCGACGTTGTATTTTATCGCAACTATCGAGGTTCACGGCGTTGGCTCGCAGGGCGCATTCTTCGCTGCCTCGGCCGCGCGATGTATTTGGTTTTGGGGGCCTCTGGTGAGGTGCGTCGGCATCTCAATCAGCTGCGCCTCTGTCGTCGCTCGGGTTCTGCCGCTCCCCGTCTGCTTTCAGCGACGGTGCCGTCCGGTCAGCGCCCTGGGGACCCATCTACTGGCTCGCCTCATCCCCAGGTGTTACCGACGATGCCTTCCATTTTGCCCCATGGCGACGCGCCGCCGCCGCCGCAGCAGCAGCAGCCGCCGCCGCCGCCGCTTGTTCTCCCGCCGGCGCCGCCCGCATTCGACGCTTCGTTGCAGCCGCCACGCGCCTCCCAGGGTCACGCGCCGCCGATCGCTTCCCGTGACCAGCTGTCCTCCGCCATGGAACTCCCGCCCGCTCCGGACCACATGACGTCATCGCGCGTCGGCTACCCCGACGCAATGGAGGTTGATCCTTCGGTCCCTCCTGTCTCTTTACGGGCGCATACACCGCATGTTGACGTGCACCCTGGACTAGTTTTTCAGGCGTTTCCTAGCTCCCCTCGGACCGAATGGCCGGGTGCGGGTGGCACAACCTCGCCTGTTGTTAGGCTCCCCACCTCATCGCATACGTCAACATGTGGTCCTCCCCACGGCGGGCGGAAGCCTTATCACACGACCGTTCGCCGATTTGCGGGGGAGGAATGTGGTGTCACCGCCAGACACCACACTTGCTAGGTGGTAGCTTAAATCGGCCGCGGTCCATTTAGTACATGTCGGACCCGCGTGTCGCCACTGTGTAATCGCAGACCTAGCGCCACCACCAAGGCAGGTCTCGTGATACGAGAGAGCACTCGCCCCAGTTGTACGAGAACCTAGCTACCGCCCAGTTGTACGAGAACCTAGCAACCGCCCAGTTGTACGAGAACCTAACTACCGACCAGATGTACGAAGCCTTTCTCTCTCATTAGCCGAGAGACAGAATAGCCATCAGCTAAGTTAATGGCTACGAACTAGCAAGGCGCCATTAGCCATACAGTGATTGTACTTAAAGTCTTCTGTGTATCGTCAAGATCGATGTACCACAAGGAATGAGTAAAGTTAAGTATTAAACCTGCTCCGTACTTTTCTTCCTAACATTAATTACGTATCCTGTTCCAGTACTTCACGCCCGTCTGCGTTAGTCTAGCTTGCCTTTTCAGCCATCTCCACTTCACGGTGTCGGCCCAGCTACCGACACAACACCCTCCTCATCCTTTCATCTGTATATTTCGCATTTTCCGGCCACTTTGGTACCTGCAAGAAAAAAAACATAGTTTCCATGACTTTTGCCCCAGCCGTCATATTTTGTCCGCGCAGTTTACGTTCCACAGCCAGAGTACTCTCGAAGTCGATGTCTATCGGTTTCCATTATCAGTATTTCACTTATTATGTATAATTCATTTACTTTCAAGGTTGACGTGTTAACGGTGAAGAAACTCTCTGGTTCACAGTTAGATGTAAGAGTGATCGACCTTTAGCACCCTCTTCAACAGCACCGCCGTGTCTCAGTTTTCGCGACCGACCGTAAGAAACGTGCTTAAGGGCGCTTGTGCAGTCAGCTAATTTACTGCCGAGGCTGGCTGTAATTAAACGTGCCGTCGCTATTAGTTACAAAGGCAAGGAGGAGACCTGGGACATTATGATGGGGTGCTTAATGAATACAGCGTCGGATCAATAGGTTTCTTGTTTAAAGTGGGGAGAACAGTCGTTACAAACCCGTGTGAAGTAATATGAAGAGAGTTTCACGTAATTGTATCCGTATACATAATGAAGAGAAGGAAAACGTTGAATAGCCCAATCGGTAAAAATATTGCTTCTCAGAGACAACGATGTAGTTTCGAGTTTAATTATGTCAGGAAGTTTCAAAATGCAGACTTTACTAAAGAGTGAAAATTTCAGTGTAAAGAAATATTACACGGAATTAAAATATAACCTGACATGACTGTGATATTAAATTAAATGTGAATTATTCGTAATGTAAAAAATATACTTAACTTTAAACTTTTGTTAGATTTAACAAAAAATCGCACTAACATTAGATAAACACGAGGAACAGCCGTTTTCGATTATGTCGGCAACTGATTGCTCTTACTAGCCAACCGACGATGTGATGGATCCTTTTGAATAAAAGCATTTTTTTTTATTCCGTGGTGAATTTTATACACTATAGTTGAATGAAAGATGTGAAGATGCTTCTGGGCAGTGTGAAGCTTTTTCATACTGTGGCACGAGCAGGAAACCCCGCCCACGTTAAGGCTCTTGTTAAAATCATGAACAATTAGTTTTCATCCTGTTAATGGATTTTTGGACAGCTTTTTGGCAGAAAAATTTTGTATAAAAATGAAAAATTTTGTTTGAATGATATTTTCCGTGGACATGCCGTTCTATTGTATGGTTTGATGCTGATGACGATGCTGCCGCCCTCCGCGTTAATAGTTCTCTGTTCGAATCTCCTTGGGGAAACTACTCAAGTGGATGTTGTCATCAGAAGAAAGTAAAATCTGGCATTCTGCTAATTCAGAAGTGGAGTGTTAGATATCTTAACAGGGTACGCAGAGAAATACACAGGTTGCAGTTAGGTATCGTTTGGATTAGAGAATTTTGTTTGCAAGAACATGATTTCAAGTCAAGCTAACACATGTTGACAAACACAAAATCATGTAGGCTAAGTGCAGGAGAAAGTCTGACAATGGAGAAGAAAATATGAACGCTAACCAAATGGCAAGAGTTGAGGGGTATGAAAGGGAAGCAGTGGTTGGGAAGGGAGTGAGACAGGGTTGTAACCTCTCCCCCATGTTATTCAATCTGTATATTGAGCAAGCAGTGAAGGAAACAAAAGAAAAATTCTGAGTAGGTATTAAAATTCATGGAGAAGAAATAAAAACTTTGAGGTTCGCCGATGATATTGTAATTCTGTCAGAGACAGCAAAGGACTTGGAAGAGCAATTGAACAGAATGGATGGTGTCTTGAAGGGAGGATATAATATGAACATCAACAAAAGCAAAACGAGGATAATGGAATGTAGCCGAATTAAGTCGGGTGATGCTGAGGGAATTAGATTAGGAAATGAGACACTTAAAGTAGTAAAGGAGTTTTGCTATTTGGGGAGCAAAATAACTGATGATGGTCGAAGTAGAGAGGATATAAAATGTAGACTGGCAATGCCAAGGAAAACGTTTCTGAAGAAGAGAAATTTGTTAACATCGAGTATTGATTTAAGTGTTAGGAAGTCGTTTCTGAAAGTATTTGTATGGAGTGTGTCCATGTATGGAAGTGAAACATGGACGATAAACAGTTTAGACAAGAAGAGAATAGAAGCTTTCGAAATGTGGTGCTACAGAAGAATGCTGAAGATTAGATGGGTAGATCACATAACTAATGAGGAGGTGTTGAATAGGATTGGGGAGAAGAGAAGTTTCTGGCACAACATGACTAGAAGAAGGGATCGGTTGGTAGGACATGTTCTGAGGCATCGAGGGATCTCCAATTTAGTATTGGAGGGCAGCGTGGAGGGTAGAAATCGTAGAGGGAGACCAAGAGATGAATACACCAAGCAGATCAGAAGGATGTAGGTTGCAGTAGGTACTGGGAGATGAAGAAGCTTGCACAGGATAGAGTAGCATGGAGAGCTGCATCAATCCAGTCTCAGGACTGAGGACCACAACGACAACAACAGTAAATATAAACAGTACATGGTACGTGTCATCACAACCAAGACAGACACAAAGCCACGACCGACTTGGACTATGAGACTGAGACAACGTACGATGAGATGAAACAAATTATTCAGTATATTAAGGGATATAAAAATTTAATTATGATTAGGTAGGGGAATTCATTAGTGGAAAAAGGAAGAGAGGGTAAAATAGTGGAAGAACATTGCCTGCGTGGAATATAATGATAGGAGCACCTGGTGAAATTTTACACAATATTGTTATCGCTTGATGTAAGAACAATGAAATGGTAAGATAGAAACCAGATTTTAAACTGCTCTACAAACAGATGTGTACGCAGGCCATAATCTATTCGTTATGAAATGAATACAAAAATTAGAAAAATACAAATAGGTAGGAAATTAAGGAGATGGACCCTTAGTAAGTTGACACAACCAGAGACTGGTCAGACGTTCAAACACAGCACCAGGCAATGACAGACTGAAGTACATCTACATCTATCAACAAGTAGGCGAAAAAAATTCAATAGAAAATATCATCTTTCGGAGATGAAATAATGAAGATAGCAGAAAAACAATTAGTCAAAGTAGGTACTTTTGGATAGCTCTAGAGATACTAGACGTAACCGATGAATGGAGAAAGGAATCAGTCAAATTGGAATATAAATGTGTAACAAACAAAGCTGACAAAAAGTGCAGAATTACAAAAGAAATGACTAGAGAAGAAATGCATTGCACTGTAAGTATGCACTGTTATTGAAAATATTACGTGCCGCATTTAGGAAATTTTTTAAAAAAATTGTAGGAAACACCAGCAGCTTTATGAACATCAAGACATGAGATGGCCAGTACTAAGGAAAAATGGAAAGGCTTAACGAAGGAATATGCAGAAATTATATATAAATGAAAGAAATTTGAAAGGGAAGAGCAGCTTGATGAAGACTGAGTTAATAATGCGACACTGTGCAGAACACCTGACTTTTAGCGACTAGCATTTAAATAGGATGAGCTTCTACGTGAAGCTTTCGCGCTCACGAAGCGAACCCATGACGAAACGCGCTGCTCTTCTTTGTGTCTATTACTTCTATCAGTTGTACTCAGTGAACGTCCCAGACTGAAAAGCAGTTCCTAAGTACCGGTCGAACAAAAGCTTAGTAAGATACCTCTTGCGTGAGCGGATGACGCTTCCTGAAGATTCTCTCCATGAATATCATCCACAGAAATTTTTCGAAGTTGGCATTGTCCATCAATAATTAAGAAGTGGATATCTGAATTCAATCGCGGTCTAACGTGTACTGAAGGTCATCTGCGAGGCGCACTTTTCAAAACTGCAAGAACAGATGAAAGTATGAAGAAAATGTACAATATGATATTTGGTGATCGATAATAAATAACATACAAAACACGCTACACAGTACACATGAAACAGTCCAGTATTCTTTGCACGAAGATTTGTTACGAAGAAAAGTTGTGCAATGTGGGTGCCACATTTGCTGAATGCAAAGACGGGTAGTTAAGATACATTTCGACACATACATGTTACCAGGGATGGAACGTCTATCTGCAACGGCACGTGGCAATCGGCACAGCAGCCAAAAGACTGAGAAATGGCGATGACCTCGAACCAAGGTAGATGAAGCCAAAAATGTTACTGTCAGCTTTTCCGTTAGGCAACAAAAATCCTCATCTGTAACAATTGTAAAACAGTATTCAGCGAAAAATACGTCTTCTGTAATAACAAAGGAGGAAAGAAAAATCTTTCTTCAGGACAAGTCACCTTTCCACGTGGATGCTTTGGCAATACTATTTTCTAGCTTCCACGAACCCTGAGTTATGTCTGTGCCTCCGCCTAGAATTTGTGACAAGTGTCCAGTAGAGGTGATACAGTATGAAGGCTGTGAAGCCCCTTTAGTTTCACTGGTCAGAAATAGAATGTACTCGCTGAAATGTTGGGAAACGTGCTTTAGCTTCTAAGCGGACTGCAGCGAAAATCAAGTGCAGTACTTCGCATGTCATGGGTATTGCACAACATGAGGTAGCCTTCAACACATAGCATTTCATTACTATTACCACCGTTGATGTGGCACACTGAAGACCTTTCATCTTACCCTTGTTATGGGCATCCCTCCCAGGATGTTTCTTGAAAATGGGCATGTTCTGCATCTTTATCACATGGTTTGAATCTGTTTCTTTCACCAGCACTATGCGATGCATTTATAAAAGGAGCAGTTTCCTTCGCCAGCTATAGAACTGAGGAGGAGTCAACAGGTTCAGATGCGTGCCCTCTGTTGAATTATTTCAGTTATATTTGCGATTCTGTGATTACTGATCACCACGTTTCTCATTTCATAATCCATTCAAGAAACTGTTGCGCTGTCTCCTGTTCAATTAAAATGTGACCGAAGAAATAATTCAGTATTTATGCCTTCTCTCTGCCAACCTTTATTTCATTTCGGAAATACCATTGCTTTTCAACATTTAAAAAATTGTGAATAAGTATTGAGGAACATTAAAGAAAAATTTCGCTATGAGTAAAAACCTTGTTCGATGCTCACTCACTTTCCTAACCACTGCTGTTTTTACGCAATGTGCTCTGTCCTTCTTCCTTTCTTTTAAAGTTCGAAACTGCACGTTCATTGTTCCTTTTCCTAAGATATCTATTTATCAGGTTCATTCGACTTCTTGCCTTCTTTTAGCTACGGTTAACATGTGAGATATAAATGTCATTTCATGACAAAACCACATTTGGAGCTACAACGTACTTCTCACGAAGTACAATCTCTGTCTAACGTAAACTTAAGGCAGTCGCTTCTTCTAATATTTGACGGTGACGTCGAATCAGTATATCGGTTCTGTCAGTTGAACTTTGCGAAAAGACAGCTAGCTAGTCATTTGTTCACGACTGGCACTACTTATATTTAACGTATTAAACTACGCTTAAGGCTTTCGAGTAATTTTGAGCTTTTAATTTCACTATTTTATTTAAAGGGCTTATTCGCCGTATTGGAGCAATATTGTGAATGTTTATGTGTATAACAAACTGAATTTTGCAGTTAGTTTCAGAAAGTACCGCAGGAAGATTTTTAGTTCACAATGATTCCAGTAGTGAGACACAATTGTGAAATATAGTATAGTGGTTCCAAGTGGAAATATCAGACAGATGATGCTTGGAACGCAGCTATCGTAAGTGAGGCCTCTGACATGCAGAGACAGTTTTAAGTATTCACTGCAACATACTGATGCAAAAATACTGTCTTATATCCAACTACGGCAATTCCACAAACAACTAAATGTAGCCCAGTTACAATAGATCTTCTTCTCGCAATCCTCCCACCACCGCAGCCGCCCCCGTCCCCCTCACCTCACCCACTGTAGTGTCCCTTTTGCGATGTTTAAGAGTAATGCGTGTGAAGTCTGTACAAAAATTTTGAATAAGACCAAACAGACCAGACCGAAAGTCAATTGTAAAAAAAAATATATAAAATTATTTACAAAAAATATGTTGATACTACGATAGTGAAAGACAATAACAATGATAAACAATATCGCAGTAAAGAATATGGTGAAATAAAACATTTATATCTTTGTGTAACTATAGAAGATGGAAAAGATAAGTTACTACTTGCTCTTTTTGTTCTTTCGACTAGACGATAAAAAAGGTGTGTATCAGGTTATTGATGGAAATATATGTGTAAAAGTGAGTTCATTGTATTATTTCAAGAACGTGCCAGCCACTAATCACAATGTTTTAATTGAAAACAGGGAATAATTAGTATTTTTCAGCTATCAAGAAGACGAAAGCAGTGACTGCTGACTGGCAAAAATTGGCCGCCATTACGGGGCAGACTTAATATTAACTTTTCTTACAGCTTTCCACAAGAGCAGAACTCATAAAATCATTTTAAAACATTATTTAATTTAAATCTGAATAGTTCCATGAGTTAATTTTGCGAGAGTTCTAACACTTTCAGAGATACCATTTGTCGTAGATCCGTGAACTTTGGCCTTGACTGTATTTAGATGAAAACCAGTTATGATAATCTTGTAGGGAGCCTGGCACTCATTTGTATTGAAAACAAACATTTATTTAGGCCTTCTATAAGATACTCTGCTTCTAACGGTCTCACCTACGTAAAGAAAACAATTAATGCTAACCTCTTATCTTACGTAGTATCAAAAAGCATAAAACCAATATAGAATATTAAAGGAGAATCGTTAGACCACTTTTCTCACAAGAAACGACTGTATTAAGTTTACATTAGGCACTTAGATTATTGCGCCACCTATTGGTTTTTATATGCATGTAATAAAAGAGCCTCATGAAGAGCAAAACTTGTTCGAAACGCGTTGCAGTATAGTTAATGTGGCTTATAACAGTACCAAAGATATAATTTGTTTATAATAGGTACTGTACAAATACTAAGACTCTGTTTCCACAGTCATGTTACTTACGAGATCAAATTCTGCCGTTTCTGCTGAGTTTAGAACAAGTCATTAGCCATGAGGTTTTCTATCGTTACTTACACCCTTCACAGCATATATTTGGACGGATAAACCGCTCATTTGTGCGAAAGAGACGACACGTAGTATGTGCGGCACGGTCGACAGAGCTGTGGCTGGCGTAACAGTTTTGTGTTGGCATTTCTTACTCGGCGGCCTTTATTTTGAGCAGTGCCACACGTTTGGTTTCCGGTCATTGACGCAGCAGTATTTCTGTTACTCAAACACAGAGCACGGACTCCAACGCGAGCACGAGGTCCGGGTAGTGCACTGGCAGCGAGCGACCCGAGCCAGCTCGTAATGAGTCAGAGTCGACACTGTAGACGTTCTGATTATTTTACTTCCACGTTTACGTTCAGAGTTATTTCTACCCGCACAGATTCGAACGACGTGCGACAAATAGGGATATCCGTGTAAATCTAGGGGTTAACCACAGGTTCCTGGAGACCCAGAACACTTAGCATATGCACGTGGGAACAGTTACCCGACTATATTGCCGTGTTGGGAGAGGCGCTTTCGAACGCTGCCACAGTCAGTGATTTATGATTGCTGTAGTTTCTCTACTATAACTTGGGTGAAATTTTTCGTTTAGTTTCATTTTATTTTTCAGTTTCCGTGGAACCAAATCAGCAAAGTTACCTGTCATGAGCGCTTCGCTGCACCCATAACTCCCACATTTATGACTAAAATAATAGCAATTAAAATGATATTAGCAATTTTCTATCTGTGAAAAACTCTTAGGCACAATAAATACCGAATACAACATACAGGTTTTTTCGAATTCATTTTCTATAATGTTTATAACTCAAATACATCGATACTGATGGAAGCCTAATCCTAAGAGAATCTAGTGAATAGTGTATAATTTCTTTGTCTATGGTTCTGTTACTGAATACCACACTTGCGGGTTATTACTCATGAATGCCAGTCTTCGCGAACTTCGCGATGATTCCGCAGATTTTTGTCACCACTCCACCCCCCCCCCCCCCCCCACCCCCGCCAAACCACTCCCTGTCTCCAGTTTCAACTAAAGAATATTCTTTGCTGATGAACCAAATTGCTAAAAGATATTATACCTCGACAGAAATGTGGTAAAGGGAACAATAAAATCAAGCTTTCCCCTATCCGTCCATGAAAAAGAAATTTTACATTGAAACAGGTATCTTTCACCTTCTACACAAGAAGATGAATTTATTACTTCCAATGAAGGTTGTAATCTGGCTCTAATTTAAGAAATTAAAATTCAGGGCTTTACTTACTCTTTCATAATCTTCGCAAGTATTTTGTACCAAAAATACACTCCTGGAAATTGAAATAAGAACACCGTGAATTCATTGTCCCAGGAAGGGGAAACTTTATTGACATATTCCTGGGGTCAGATACATCACATGATCACACTGACAGAACCACAGGCACATAGACACAGGCAACAGAGCATGCACAATGTCGGCACTAGTACAGTGTATATCCACCTTTCGCAGCAATGCAGGCTGCTATTTTCCCATGGAGACGATCGTAGAGATGCTGGATGTAGTCCTGTGGAACGGCTTGCCATGCCATTTCCACCTGGCGCCTCAGTTGGACCAGCGTTCGTGCTGGACGTGCAGACCGCGTGAGACGACGCTTCATCCAGTCCCAAACATGCTCAATGGGGGACAGATCCGGAGATCTTGCTGGCCAGGGTAGTTGACTTATACCTTCTAGAGCACGTTGGGTGGCACGGGATACATGCGGACGTGCATTGTCCTGTTGAAACAGCAAGTTCCATTGCCGGTCTAGGAATGGTAGAACGATGGGTTCGATGACGGTTTGGATGTACCGTGCACTATTCAGTGTCCCCTCGACGATCACCAGTGGTGTACGGCCAGTGTAGGAGGTCGCTCCCCACACCATGATGCCGGGTGTTGGCCCTGTGTGCCGCGGTCGTATGCAGTCATGTTTGTGGCGCTCACCTGCACGGCGCCAAACACGCATACGACCATCATTGGCACCAAGGCAGAAGCGACTCTCATCGCTGAAGACGACGTGTCTTCATTCGTCCCTCCATTCACGCCTGTCGCGACACCACTGGAGGCGATCTGCACGATGTTGGGGCGTGACCGGAAGACGGCCTAACGGTGTGCGGGACCGTAGCCCAGCTTCATGGCGACGGTTGCGAATGGTCCTCGCCGATACCCCAGGAGCAACAGTGCCCCTAATTTGCTGGGAAGTGGCGGTGCGGTCCCCTACGGCACTGCGTAGGATCCTACGGTCTTGGCGTGCATCCGTGCGTCGCTGCGGTCCAGTCCCAGGTCGACGGGCACGTGCACCTTCCGCCGACCACTGGCGACAACATCGATGTACTGTGGAGACCTCACGCCCCACGTGTTGAGCAATTCGGCGGTACGTCCACCCGGCCTCCCGAATGTCCACTATACGCCCTCGCTCAAAGTCCGTCAACTGCACATACGGTTCACGTCCACGCTGTTGCGGCATGCTACCAGTGTTAAAGACTGCGATGGAGCTCCGTATGCCACGGCAAACTGGCTGACACTGACGGCGGCGGTGCACAAATGCTGCGCAGCTAGCGCCATTCGACGGCCAACACCGCGGTTCCTGGTGTGTCCGCTGTGCCGTGCGTGTGATCATTGCTTGTACAGCCCTCTCGCAGTGTCCGGAGCAAGTATGGTGGGTCTGACACACCGGTGTCAATGTGTTCTTTTTTTCCATTTCCAGGAGTGTATTATGGTCGGTGTTTCATGGCGACAATCCTTCCCCTGTAAGCCCCTCACTGATGCTACCCATTATCCCAATTGCTAAATCATTCCCATTATATTGAGTGTTATCTCCTAACAGAAATTGCAAGATTGTCTGCAACAATTCTGACGCCTTACTGTGTATCTTATTGCCAACAATAAAATTTGTTTACCTTTTGGCAACTGGGTTCGTAAAAGAAAAACAAAAGATATTCTTATTTACAAGATGGAGAGTATTTAATTAGCATCTGAGAATGAGTGTCTTGAAATATTATCAATTTAATGCTACTCTAAAAATGGTTCAAATGGCTCTAAGCACTATGGGACTCAACATCTTAGGTCATAAGTCCCCTAGAACTTAGAACTACTTAAACCTAACTAACTTAAGGACATCACACACACCCATGCCCGAGGCAGGATTCGAACCTGCGACCGTAGCATTCCCGCGGTTCCGGACTGCAGCGCCAGAACCGCACGGCCACCGCGGCCGAATGCTACTCTGATTGCCGTTTATTAAGAAATGAAAGTCGAAATATAATATTCAGAAAATATAGGGAATCGGGAAAATATGAAAGATGAAAATCTTCTTAAAATGAGTAACAATGTAGCTTATAAAACAGGCTCCTCATGACCTCATGTAGATGTGGTATGGAGGGGCACGTGGCCAACACACTGGTCTCCCGGCCGTTTTGCAGATTTTCCAGGCTTTATTTGGTCAGTCAGCTTCTCAACTGGCATCACGAGGTTGAGCGCACTTGGTACCTGCCTTCCCACCAAGGAAAAGTCCTTGTCACTACTAGGAATCCGCTGGCCGCGGTGGCCAAGCAGTTCTAGACGCTTAGTTCGGAACCGCGAGACTGTTACGGTCGCAGGTTCGAATCCTGCCTTGGGCATGGATGTGTGTGATGTCCTTAGGTTAGTTAGGTTTAAGTAGTTCAAAGTTCTCGGGGACTGATGACCTCAGATGTTAAGTCCCATAGTGCTCAGGGCCATTTGAACCAACCGGGAATCCAAACTAGGTCTTTCGTAGGGCAGCCATCCACGCTGACCACTCAGCTACGGAGGCGGACTAATATAGCATATAAGTGGAATTTAGATTTAAAGTATGAACAGAGGCCGAAATACACTGTAAGACAAAAGAAACGACACACCACAAAGGAATTATCCGAATGAGATGAAAATTTGTAGATGTACAGACAAACAAACGATTACTACTCCAGAATAATTGGATGATTTATTCAAGAGAAAGAGTTTCACAAACTGGGTTCAAAATGGCTCTGAGCACTATGGGACTTAACTTCTGAGGTCATCAGTCCCCTAGAACTTAGAACTACTTAAACCTAACTAACCTAAGGACATGTCATCAGTCCCCTAGAACTTAGAACTACTTAAACCTAAGGACATCTCGAACATCGATGTCCGAGGCAGGATTCGAACCTGCTATCGTAGCGGTCGCACTGTTACAAATTGGGCGTTAGTACTTTCTTGACTCTTATTCAAGCAGTTATTCCACCCGGCACTGATAGACAGAGTCGTTGGATGTCCTCCTGAGGGATTTCGTGTCAAATTCTGTCCCACTTGCGCGTTGGATCGTCAAAATCCCGAGCTGGTTGGAGGCTTCTGCCCTTAATGTTCCCTACTTAACAACTGAAGAGAGACCCGGTGACGTTGCTGCCCAAGGTAGAATTTGGTATGCGTGAAGATAAGCAGCAGAAACCCTCGCCCTGTGCGGGCGGGCGTTATATTGCTGAAACGTAGGCGCAGGATGGTTTGCGATGAAGGGCAACAAAACGGGGCGCAGAATATCGTCGATGTACCAGGGTGCTTTAAGGGTGCTTCGGATGATAATCAAGGAGTTCCTGCTATAAACATAAATGGCATCCCGCACCATTACTCCCGAATATCAGGCCGTATGACAGGTGACATTCAGGATGGAATCCCACCGTCGTCCGGGGCGGCTGCAGACACGCCATTGCTGGTCATCGGGGCTCAATTCGAAGCGTCACTCATAAATGAAGACGATTCTAGTCAATGAGATTCCAGGCCAAACACTTGTCTGGAGGCGCCCCAGACAGCGATGGGATACCAGCCAGACTGTCACCTGTCATATAGCCCGACAACTAGGGATGCCATTTCATTTCATAGCACGACACCTTTGCTTATTATCCACGGCACCTTTACAGCACAGTGGCACGCCGACGATATTCTACGTCTAGTTCCGTTACCCTTCACGGCAAGCCATCCTGGGCTTACTTTACAGCAATATAATGCCCTCCCGCGCCCTCCTTCAGTCTTGGCAAACCCTACCTTGGTCAACAAGGTCGCCGGATCACTCCCCAACTGAGAATGTTTGCAGCATTATTCTTACGCCAAGCCGTATAACTGTTTGCGTATGAGCCAAAAGTGGAGAATCCGTTATTGACTTGCTCAGTGTGTAAAGCTCTTTCTCTTGAACAGATCATTCAGTTTTTCTGAAACTGTAATCAAATGGTTCAAATGGCTCTGAGAACTATGGGACTCAACTGCTGAGGTCATTAGTCCCCTAGAACTTAGATCTAGTTAAACCTAACTAACCTAAGGACATCACAAACATCCATGCCCGAGGCAGGATTCGAACCTGCGACCGTAGCGGTCTTGCGGTTCCAGACTGCAGCGCCTTTAACCGCACGGCCACTTCGGCCGGCTAAACTGTAATCATTTGTTTGTCTGTACATGTATACCACATATATCGATTCCCGTCCCATTCGGTAAATTCCTTCGTTTTTCGTCGCTTCTGAAACCATGTTTAATGGACATGTTTTTCTTGTTCTGATGAGCACTTCTATCTCTCAAAGAAGTCGACATTTCTTTCAACAGTATATATATATATATATATATATATATATATATATATATATATATATATATATATATATATATATATATGTGTGTGTGTGTGTGTGTGTGTATGTGTGTGTGTGGGTGGGTCGGTGGGTGGGTGAGTGTATGGGCGTGTATGTGTGTTTGTGTGTGTGTGTGTGTGTGTGTGTGTGTGTGTGTGTGTGTGTGTGTGAGTGAGTGTGTGTGTGTGCGCGCGCGCGGGCGTGCGTGCTTGAGTGTGTATGTAAAGACAGAAAAATAAAAATTCATGTGCTGTTTGATAGATGGTTATTGGTCTATAAGTTGGATTACAGGTGCTGCCCCGCAGCCCATGTAATAAAAAATGATATACCACTCTAGTTAGGCTTATTAACAAATTTCCTTTACTCTACGTCTATGCTCACAAATTTATAAAGCAGATCAGAAGATGGACATTATAGACCGAAACCGGTAGTCTGATGACAAAAGAATTGTGACCATAGACGTAAAGTGAAGGAAATTTATTCTATATTCGGGTCACTGTTGGATTCGGGACAATGTCGCAGCTTGTGATGTTCGTTAACTTCTGAAAATATCAGGTAGAAATGAGCCGTTGAACGGTTTAAAGCAACACAGTCTCGGTAAACGTGTGATAACATGTGGTCAGAATCAGTCTCAGACTCTCGTAAGACTGTCGGCAGGGGAAATTTTGGAGAGAAATAATTGTTCAGAAGAGAATTCGATACACCGTTTCCGAGTTATTGAACATTGAAGTCGCTGAGAGCCCACGTGCTTGCAAGCACTAATACGCTGTAATGCACAGACACTTGTGGGTGCATGAGCTATCACTTGATGAAATCCTCATTACCAGCTAAAATTTTCCAGTTTTGGGAGTGATAAATTTGAGCTATGTGAGGAAAAGCTGCGTTGGTTCATTTTGAAAAAACCAAATGAATAACACGTTTGGCGACTCCGCTTCTAAAGAGCTGCTTAAAATTACGGGAGCGACGACCTGATTCACTGACTTCAGCACTAAATAATTTGGAAACAGCGGAACGGATCAGACTTTTCTTAACAATTCTTACTCATCTCAACCTCCACTGGTACACCGTTAGACGCGTTTCAAGCTGTTTCTGACCGCCATGAATTCGTATAGCTGGTTTTGACGAACGATGTCTTGTCCTGCGCACCTACGTCACAGATTCAGCAGTGTTTTGAGCGTTCGTATTGTGAATGCCGTACCCATTGCGAGCATTACACGTCATCGTAACGAATTATTTAGTGAATACCTATTCCACTTGTTGCAAATTGTCTTCGCTGATGGTGGTGGCAAGTGACAGCTTCTACATAACAAGTGAGTGTCGGAATTTGCAGAACACAGGCTTTCTCCAAGTGCAAAGCACGCTCATGTGCGTACCGAAACTGTCACTTGGAATAGTTCCCATCCGTGCCTCGACTTGGGCGTACAGTCATCTTTCGTGACAAAACGAATCACCATAAAAACTCAAATATCAATGCGCTGAGGATAATGAAATTGACAGTCCACATTAAAATGGAAAATAGCTAGAGAGGACTCCAGAAGACAAAGAAATATAGAGAAACGAAGGCAGCCTAGTTTGGCAAGCGGTTCCGGACTGAAGCACCTAGAACCGCTGGGCCACCTTGGCCGGCGCAAAGGGGAAAATAATAATGTGTCTGACGATTTAAAGACAATTAGTTACATATTTACTGTGTGAGAAAACGTATTTGTGACACAAAAATTCCTTTTTTGACAAGAAATGTATTTCCAGGTGAGAATATGGGCAGCCATCAGCTGTGTGATGAAATTACGACAATGAAAATTTGCGCCGGACTCGAACCCGGGTTTCCCTCTCTACACGAGCGGTCGCCTTAACCATTTTGTCTATCCGTGGACGAATCACGGCCAGACCCGAAATTACATATGTCGTCAACCATGTGTCTCCAGCCTGCATGTATGTCAGAAGGAACATTTCATTGTACTTCTGAATGACACGGGCAGTGCAATATCGTATTATTATTTTGTTGTAGCGTTTTATGTTACGTAAAATTAATACCTAAGATCAGTCTTTCTGTCTGGTAAAGTAGTGGCATCCGTTATCATCTTAGCTAGCGATCTCTCCTGTGCATGTTTAATCTTCGGCTGTAGCGGTCACATGATATCGAAGTTACATGACGAAATAAATTCTTTTGCAGAATTCACATACAGTGTTGATTGTAATTATGTAGATTTGATGGCAGTTCAATTAAGAACTGAATATAAATTACGCATATGCCAGCCCTGAATGACTCTTTCTTCTCGTAATGAAGAGGAATTTGCAGGAAATTTTATTTCACTAACAGTCTTTTTCCACATAAATGCGTTTATTTACTTCAGTTTTCTACGTAGTTATTCATCAGTACTTGGGTCCGAACGTCAAACATGTATCGGTATCTCTTAAGAAAATACTTTAATACGATCAATAAGTGATAGGAGTGGATAGTAAGGCATATCCAGTGTGCAAATACGGTACTTTTGTTTCATAGCGGCTTCATGTAGGGTTTTTTTTTTTTTTTTTTTTTCACTGGAACTTGTTGAAACTCTGCAGTCCGACGTTAACGGGAAATAACAAGATTGGTGTGGCGGGAAAACATTTTGATTCGAATGCTGTTGCCAGACCTGCTTCGTTAATGTAGGTGGAAAAGGCGAAAGGGTATGTCAGCCACTCGACCTTCTCGGCAGCAGATGTCTGCGTGTGTAAACACACATTAATGGATTTATCTCCACCTGTTACTGTGCTGCTCGCGTTTACGTTCGACGTTCGAAGCTAACTTTTGTTGATGTAATGTCATACACAGAGACGCGATATTTCATTCTCTTCATTTCTAACTTTGTCTTTTCGGGCAAGAATCTCTCCATGCCTCCATTCTCATGGATACCACAGAGGCCTGTTACAGAACATGAAGAAGGCTTTGCGAGTAGATGAAGTGGAAGGAATAAGGGACGTACTGATTATTTACAAGTAGATTGAAAAATTGCATTTGTCGTAAGACCTTATCATAATCAGTACCGTGCGTCAGGGTACAAGTGGAATGTGGTAAATGATTGTCATCTTGTTTTTTTGGAAGTTAATGGTGTCTACGAAACTACACACACTATCAAACGAAGGGCTCTGAAAACAATTGAAGCTGTTAGACATAACAGCTTCTCAAAATACAATGCGGGACAAAACGTAAGATAACAGAAGCGGCTTTAAAAATAAAGAACAGCGATAACTGTCAAATACTTAAGGTTGAAATTAATACCATCAGTGTTGACAATCATCCCTTAACGAATACTTTATTTTCTCGCAGAAACTATTAACTTCGCCATGCTGAAATTCCGCATTTATTTTAATCTTATATTTTTCTTTTAAGTATTTATTTCCAAGACTCTTACCCCAGGCATCGACTTAAAGTAGTTGACCTTGAGTACTGTGTGTCAAAGAATGGTTCTTTCCTTTTTTTGATACTTCTGAGGCGGTTTCTCCAAGCAGTCATTTCTTTTACTGCTTCATTGATTTTCGTTTGAGTGCAACTGGTTTTAATCAGCTCTCTTTGTCACCACGAACTACTTCCAAATAAGAGAGAGTCCAACTTCGACATACGTTCAGTAAAGCTTACCACATTCATATATTTAAAAAAAGGTTTTACTTTTCGATAACTACGGCTTTACTTCTTCGAAGTTCCTTTACGCTGGAGCGACTGGCGAGAGTCATGGCAGTTCTTCACGCAAATATCATAGCGCTTGTGTGTGTATATGTTCCATCGTTATTTTATTTTGGCAGATCAATGTGCTACAGAACAGAATACGTCTGCTTCAAATTCCAATTTTAATGAAAAGCTAGTATACGTAGACATTGTCGATTCCATCAATTGTGTGTATTGTCTTTTACCAATAGTGGGGAAACGAACTATTAGAAACTGGTTACTTGAAGGACATTTCCGAGACAGACGCCCCGGAGCAAACATTCCACTAATCTCAAACCACCGTCATTTACGACTTTAGTAGTGTCAAGCGAGAGCTCATTGGAGAGCAGGGATGAGGTCTGTTGTCTTTCTCATGAAATCTGGTTCTGCCTCGGTGCCAATGATAGCTGTGACTTCAGTAGAAGAGGCCAGTTGAGAGACTGCAACCAAACTGTCTGCGAGCTAGACGGACTGGATCTACATCTGGAGTTACGGTCTGATGGGGTGCGATTTCTTTTTACAGCAGCACTCTAGCGATTATTCCACACACTCTGACTGCAAATTTGTACGTACGTCAGGTGATTCGACCTGTTGTGCTGCCATTCATGAACAGCATTCCAGGGGGTGTTCTCCAACACGATAATGCACACCTACATACCGCTGTTGTAGCCCAGCATGCTCTACAGAGTGCCGACATGTTGCCTTGGCCTGCACGATCACCAGATCTGTCTCCAGTCGTGCACGTATTGAACATCATTGGACGACAACGCCAGCGGAATCCACAAACAGCATTACCTGTCTCTTTATTGACCGACCAAGTGCATCAGGCATGGAACTCAAACCCATAAACTGACACCCAGCGCCTGTACAACACAATGCACTCACGTTTTCATCCTTGCATTCAACACTCTGGCGGTTACACAGGTTATTAATGTACCAGCATGTCACATTTGCAATGTCTTACCTCGTACATACATTAACCTGAACTCTTGCACCTTAATTACTTAAATATACAGGGTGATTCAAAAAGAATACCACAACTTTAAAAATGTGTATTTAATGAAAGAAACATAATATAACCTTCTGTTATACATCATTTCAAAGAGTATTTAAAAAGGTTTTTTTTCACTCAAAACCAAGTTCAGAGATGTTCAATATGACCCCCTCCAGACACTCGAGCAATATCAACCCGATACTCCAACTCGTTCCACACTTTCTGTAGCATATCAGGCGTAACAATTTGGATAGCTGCTGTTATTTCTCGTTTCAAATCATCAATGGAGGCTGGGAGAGGTGGCCGAAACACCATATCCTTAACATACCCCCATAAGAAAAAATCTCAGGGGGTAAGATCAGGGCTTCTTGGAGGCCAGTGATGAAGTGCTCTGTCACGGGCTGCCTGGCGGCCGATCCATTGCCTCGGGTAGTTGACGTTCGGGTAGTTACGGACAGATAAGTGCCAATGTGGTGGCGCTCCATCCTGCTGAAATATGAATTGTTGTGCATCTTATTCGAGCTGAGGGAACAGCCAATTCTCTAACATCTCCAGATACTGTAGTCCAGTTACAGTAGCACCTTCGAAGAAAAAGGGACCAAAAACTTTATTGGCTGAAATGGCACAGAAAACGTTCACCTTTCAGACGATAAGGTTTCATAACTAACCTTTTTCGTAGGACTCTCCATACAGTTGATTGTGGAATTTGCAGCTCTCTGCTAGCTCTGCGAGTCGATTTTCCTGGGCTGCGAACAAATGCTTGCTGGATGCGTGCTACATTTCCATCACTCGTTCTCGGCCGTCCAGAACTTTTCCCTTTGCACAAACACCCATCCTCTGTAAATTGTTTATACCAACGTTTAATACACCACCTATCAGGAGGATTAACACCATACTTCGTTCGAAATGCACGCTGAACAACTGTCGTCGATTCACTTCTGCCGTACTCATAACACAAAAAGCTTTCTGTTAAGCGGTCGCCATCTTAGCATCAACTGACGCTGACGCCTAGTCAACAGCGCCTCAAGCTAACAAATGTACAACTAAATGAAACTTTATAGCTCCCTTAATTCGCCGACAGATAGTGCTTAGCTCTGCCTTTTGTCGTTGCAGAGTTTTAAATTCCTAAAGTTGTGGTATTCTTTTTGAATCACTCTGTATTACCTATACAAATTTATTCCCGAAATCTCATTACTCTATAGTAACTAATTTTTGGTGTTGCGAATTTGTTCGTCAGTGTATCTTCCGTAATCGCCCAGGACACTTTATTTAAGAGTGGTTTCAGTGTAATTATGTTCGTCTGTACTCTTAAACTGGTGATACTCGATATCTTGACCATGTTATGATTGCTGGTGTAAGGGGATACAGAAAAAATTATTATTCACAAATGAGCATTAGACTTGGTGTCGATAACAGTGTGAGAAACTTCTTCGACGCAGGCTATATGAAGGGCTCGTTTCATTAGTGGTACAAGTCCATTTTTGTTCATATTGAGATACAGAGTCCTAAAGTTAAATGAGAGCTGAAAAATCTGCAGTTGAGATACCAGAAATATTCAAGTATATGGCTTCTTGCTAGAGATGAACCTTTCTTTCTGTTTGTTTGGCTCATTCATATCAGAAGCATTATAGACAGAAAAATGGAGGTAATGGACTTGTACCATTATTAAAATAAGCCCTTCATATGTGTCTGATGCTCTGGTATCATATTTCACATAAAGTAAACTTTTAAATTGAAACTTGAACGAAATTAACACTAATTACATCGTTTGTTAATAGGCTTAACAGCGTTGTTGGTTGTTGTAGCGTCTGTTTTCTAAATATTAACGATACACAGCTAGGTACAAAAGTTTAGGGCTTTTCGTGGGATTGCATCCTTCTGTCATAATATTGCCATTTTAACGAACGGTAACGCCGGCGTGGCATTTCAGTAGATTGTAGGAGGCAAGTTTCATTTTCTTACCACAACGAAACTTTTTCTATAAGTAACCTACGTTTGAAACTACAATTCTGTACATTCGAAGATACAAAAATACGACTAACAGAATCACTAATGACGAAACTGTGCTTGAACTTCACAATGGCGAAGTTAAAAAGTGTTCAAAAATCAATAAGTAGACTTTGTTATTAATTTTTCCATTCACAAATAGGTATTGAAATATATGGATTGTTCTAAATGTGATATGACTGTTAACTTTTGTCTTGGTCACGCATATTTTTCCTGGGATCTTGTTAAAGATTTTTAACAGCCCCAGAAGGAAAATATCAACTGATTTAACATTTAACATTATACTGTTAGCTACCACAATATTCCGTTTTTCAGCCACTACTCAAAAATTAGATAATAAGTTATATATCGTTCATTTTTCCGTCTCAGGTACAATATAACCAATTACAATATATCCCATTTCGATTACATGTGATCAATTACAGATGTATGTAGTTGTGTCGTGTCATGCGGAAACTGTACCTCAGAATAGATGTAACCGATCACATACATCTGACGATAATCAAATGTAATCGAATTTAGTTGTATAATAAAAAATCTTTGCAATTGAAACAGAAAAATAAACTAAACAGTGTTTAATTCTCTCGTGATTAATATGTCGGCTATATATCGAAAAATATTTCTGCGCGCAAAACATGAATACGTTAAAACCTACTAAGTAGCCTACCGTAAAATTACAAGCGGTTTCTAAAATGATCACTGCAGTTATTCTTTTACAGCTGAATTTCTGTTCTAATTCTCCAGATGCGCCTGGAAAGAACAGAATACCATTTTTCTTTCTCATTGTTGCTTCTTCACGGCAGAAAACTAACATAAATTTCGTCCTGGCATTTTCCTCCCAGGCCGCCACCGAGAGAGACGCGGCAGCTAATTCCCTTGAGTCCATTCGCAGTGATTGTGGCGTGTAAGTTCGTGTTGGAGCAACCGCACCAGAGCCACATTTCTGCTGGAGCTTTGCCAGATAACGCCTGCTAGTGCTTCAGTATACTCGTGTTTCTTCCGCTCTACAGAGCAGCACTCGTTGTCCCATCTAGCTCCTACTAGCCTTTTTGTGCTGCAAGTATCAAAGCAAGCGACCTTGTTCATTGTTTTACTGTGCTCGAAATAATAAATTACATACATGAATAGAGACATAAAAGAATTCAGTGTAAAATAATTATGACAAGATACACAAATCACAGCGCCAAGCTTACAAGTATTATAACCGTTAAATGAATGGGTAAACGTAAGGTAATTCTGCTGTTACCTTATTCTGGTTGATTTTATGGCTGCCATATTTCACTACGAGTTACAGATTTCCAAGGAAGAATCGGTCCCTCGAAAAATGGTCTACGGCTCACCAATATGCAAACATTATACATTTTTCTTTCGGCGGGTTTCGCTCTAAAAGGCTTTATTGAAAGTAAAACGGTCGCGATGTCTGTGCTGCCAAGTTCTCTTTCTAATGATTTGGGGCTTCTTCCCCATATCAACACTAGTAACCTGAAATAAATGGAAATGTCGTGTGGCTAGGGCCTCCCGTCGGGTAGACCGTTCGCCTGGTACAGGTCTTTCGATTTGACGCCACTTCGGCGACCTGCGCGTCGATGGGGATGAAATGATGATGATTAGAACAACACAACACCCAGTCCCTGAGCGGAGAAAATTTCCGACCCACCCGGGAATCGAACCCCGGCCCTTAGGATTGACAGTGAAATGGGTTACACATAGTGAGCCCACTGACATTTCAAGTTTGTTTGTGAATGTATTATGAATTATTCTCATGCAAAATAAATATTTGTCTTTACTCCAATGAATGTCTGCGTCCAATCCATTTATTGTCACATATTCATAAATTAACAAGAATCTTAAGCAGTAAGAAGTGAATTAGTTGTGTCATTTGTAGAGTAAGCAGTGCTGATTTCACCAACTGATCTATGCACATAAATGCCTCTGTGTGACTTCTTGTATTAGACAGGAATTACGCTGAATGGTTAGCAAGGTGGCATTAGTACATGCCATAGCAACTGAGACACCGACTTGTTTTTGTTCGTGCCATGACTGTAATTCTATTGTTGGCAATTTACGCTATTGTCCAGAAATCTAAAATAAACAGAAAGAACGGAGACAGAATAGGTGTAAAATCACTGGAAGTGGCAAGGTCATCCCACTAATCGAAATGTGAGAGAGGAAAAATGCGTGTTTCAAATAGAAATCTGACTCAAAACTAAGAAAAAGCAGTTTTTTAAACTCTTCATATACAGGCGGAGTCGAAGAAAAATGCCAACAAAAGTGTATGTTTTCAGCCGGTATCTGCTATCTTCAAATCATACATAGAGGTCTGACGATACCACAATGTCCCCAGCCATTATAGTTAATTGTAGCAGAAATTTTATCTGAATACACCGCTGAATATACAATTTCAACAAATGATTTTACCAGTTACACACTACTTTGCATTAAGACAGATATTGCAGTCATTCTGCAAGCAGTGTAAGCAACGTATCAGCCATGTTCAGGCTTTAGATGTGAGGAAACCTTTTGGTGTTTTTACAGCATAACATCACACAGACACTGCGTACATAAAACAAAATTTGATATAGGCATTCAAAATAACTTATTGACAAAACCGTTATGTACATCAATCATACTGCTGAATCACTGGAAATTAAAAAGTATCACCTTTCTGAATGATATTTATTATTTTAGCGTCAAATTTTAATTTACTGAGAGTACTGACTTTTGCATTTGATTACTAATTAAAAGTAAAAGTATGTTATTTTTAAAAAATATAGTTCAGTAATTGTTAAATAATGTTTATATTTATTCATTAATATTTAATGTAAATAAATATAAAAAGAGTGCAGTATCATCAGGTGTCACGTACTCCATCGCCGCCAACTATGCGGCAAGATGGCTCCACCATCTCATCGTTACGAAAGTACGATGCTCCAACCTCAGCTGTCGCCTACGACCCAGCCACCAGTCACACAGCAGTGTACCGCAAGTTGCCACCCTTCCAATAAGCCAGCAAAACAAATGCGGAGATCACATCTCAAGTAGCTGCAGCCGTACCAGGTGCACTAGGTCAAAGCCTTCTAGATACAAGGCCTACGCACAGCGGCCATATTGGCACGTGACGTCACAAACTGTTGGCCATCTTATCTTCAGTCGGCAGTCCAGTTGGCGTGTATGTTGTGTTGAAAGTGTGTGACACGTGATAGTGATATATATTTCGTGCAGTATTCGCTTACAGTTCTTCGAAGTATGGGATACAAGTGCTGCGTTCCCTTTTGCCAGGGAAATTATAAATCCCAAAAAGGCATGAAAGTGCACATGTTTCGATTTCCCAAATGTGTGAAGTTGAGAAATCGCTCCATTGCAGCTATTCGCAGACAGGAATTTATGTCTACGCATCATTCAAGGGTAAGTAAATGACAAAAAAATTGTAGCGTGTTATTTGTTTCCATTGCACCACATCTGCCAATTGTTTTTAAAAGCAGTTATGTATCATGAACCAGCATCATTTGATTCTTAATTCCGGATCATTACTGCGGGGATAATACGAAGCTGGCTGTGAAATGTCTCCCATATTTGCAACTATTGTCACACAGAATAGTTATATTAATTAGTGTGACTCGAAAATGTTTAGTATTCCTTATCATTCCTACCAGAGTATTGAGTTTCCAGTAATTTTATTTGGAAGAGCTACAGAATGATTTTGTTCGGTTTTACATATACAGCTATTCGGAAATTTGCTTTAATGAATACAGTGTTCGACAGGTTAAGCAGTATAGAAAGCAAAATTTCGAGGTAAGTGCATTATCATTAAATTAACAGCACTCTGTAACACGAATTTCAGTCAAGGATATAGGAGAAACAATCTTCATGTTTAAGGTTCTAAATTTCTGGAGAAATAGGAAAATAAAATATTTTTCGGAGTTTTTGATTTATTAAACATTATGTCAAGAGGTACTCCATTTCGTCGAATGATTTGAGTTTCGTGTGAGATAAGCAAATTTTGAAGTGGAGAGGAAAATTTACGAAAATAACCAGGGAAACAAATTCTTAAATTCTATAGGAGCTGCAACGCTTTATTTAAAACCGAAAACGTCTGCTTGTTGTTGCATATTTCCGATTTTTTACTGCAAGAAAGCGTAGCTCCTGACATAAAAGACAGAATTTAAAATTTCAGTTGGTATTCAAGCCTAGAAATGCGTATTTAAGGCAAATTGTCAAAATAATTTTACATCTTGAAATAACATAGGGCTGTTTTGTTCAGTTACTTTACGCATTGATATAAATTTCCATACTTTCATTACAAGGACATGTAGAAGAGGAAAGCACGAGAATCTCTCTGCGGTCTCAGCTCTAAAACTCGTGAAGTTCGAATAGCTGCAGAGTGCTTAACAGGAGCGTTCCGATACAGACCCGGCCATCAGTATGTGACGTCACAAGTGTGCGCGCAGGCCTGTAGTCTAGGTGGTGTTGACTAGGTTCGCCATATGCAGCACTGCTATCTCCAACAGTACACTCCAGGCTTCATGCAGGCGACACCCATGGATCACCAGTCGGAGTTTATTGCCTCGCATACCACATCCAAACTGCCAAATAATCGTAAGTGTACCAAATATGTACTACGTCCGTTTATAAACATTTCGTGGCTATTACGACATACCAGGCAACGGCAGTCATTATGCTAGCATAAACGGAGATGGTGCTTACGTTTTAAAAGACTGTTACTGTGTTTTTTGATAGAATTAAATAAATTTACAGCTTTCTTTGGTTATCTGTGCGCATCTATTCATTAGTGTTGCGCATCACCTACTCGGGACACAAAACTACTACTAGCTACATTTGAACCAGTAACCTTGAAAGACTTTAGTACTATACATTCAGCTATCAAAAAATATGTTAATAACTCACAAATACTTTGTAGTTGGTAAATTCCAATGAGACCAAACTGCTGAGGTCATCGGTCACATTTTAATTAACAGTGCAAGGTATTCTAATCGTCAAGGGCGAATTTATAGAGTTCCCTCGAGAACTGCAACGTACTTCTTTAGGAAACTGATATCCAAGCTCAGAGCTTCACATCCTGTAAATATGTAGAACGTCGAAGGAGGTCACGCTCTGAGGTCCCCTTGCCAGCCTTTGACGACAGCGGAGACAGTCATTGGAATCGATTTTATCAGAATTTATCATGATAAGTTAACCGACAACTTTTATCCGCTATATCCCACTGTTTAAGGAAATTTGCCACTTTTTAATATTCAACAGTTTGCGTACCTGTAGCGGCAAGTGGGTTAAAGAAGGGGCAACTCAAAGGATATCTGAATTTTCACCAAATCGTGGCTATTGATTGATGCTTGCTGCCCCCTATGTAGAATCTACTTGTTATTAGGTATCACACCAAAAAGCTTTAAATGAAAATGAAAATAATGTTTGAAAACTACAAACACTTTTCTGAAGGCTTACATAGTAGTAACTTATAGCATCTATGGGGATAATGTAGCCATCACCCAGCGACTTTTTCATAAAGGTTATTAGCACGCAGCACAGAAAAATCACACTTCTTCGATGTTCCATAACTGTCTCCCATCCCAATGCATAAGTTTCGAATCTGGCTCAAAGGTGCCTGCTATCATCCTCTGTAATGCTGCAAATTCGTGGCGTCCTGCGACGTTACCCTCGGGCCCGGCGGTACTTCAGACAGCAAGGTGTCAACACTGGAGAAAAAAAGGAAACAGCACAGAAGTTCGTGTGAGGTGTGAGTTAGTGACGTCACATTGGCACAGTTCTGCCCACAGCTATGGTGGACGACAGCCAGGCCGTCACACATTCTCTTACCCAGTATACATCCTTCTTCTGAAGCATCTGCGATGAAGATTAGAACTACAACACCGAGCTTTGGAATCATGCAGTTTTCTTGTGATTGGCTAGGAAAAGTATTTCAGACAACCGTCACGAGAAACCTTCAGAATATGGTACAAAATGTGTCTCTGAAAGCATCTTCTCACTTGGGGATCTGTTCCCCATACATTTCACTATCGGAAACGACAGTTCATAGAGCAGTAACCAATAAGACGATCTTCTTGACAATATTCGACACTGTTGACAATCCTCAGACGATTCAATCAGTCTTTAAGTACACTGTAAGGATACAACCCCATTGAACGTAATCTGACCCTTTTGGAATATAGCGCAAGCGCAATTTTTGCTCTGGCATACTGGGGACCGTTTAAAACCATTCGACGAAGCTAAGTGATGTCGAAGGGGTTGCCTACCCTCAGCCGCTGGCGCAGGCGAGAGGCACCACTCAGCTGCATGGGTGTCAGAATTTTTGATGGGTTCATTTTTAACGTACTCAGCTAAGGTGCCTGGGTGCCACCGAGGGTTTTGCAGCATTGGGCGATGTTAGAGGCACCATTTGCCGTTTTATTCATTGTTGTTGTTGTTTGTTGTTGCGGTTTTCAGTTCTGAGACTGGTTTGATGCAGCTCTCCATGCTACTCTATCCTGTGCAAGCTTCATCATCTCCCAGTACCTACTGCAACCTACATCCTTCTGAATCTGCTTAGTGTATTCATCTCTTGGTCTCCCTCTACGATTTTTACCCTCCACGCTGCCCTCCAATACTAAATTGGTGATCCCTTGATGCCTCAGAACATGTCCTACCAACCGATCCCTTCTTCTGGTCAAGTTGTGCCACAAACTTCTCTTCTCCCCAATCCTATTCAATACTTTCTCATTAGTTATGTGATCTACCCATCTAATCTTCAGCATTCTTCTGTAGCACCACATTTCAAAAGCTTCTATTCTCTTCTTGTCCAAGCTATTTACCGTCCATGTTTCACTTCCATACATGGCTACACTCCATACAAATACTTTCAGAAATAACTTCCTGACACTTAAATCTATACTCGATGTTAACAAATTTCTCTTCTTCAGAAACGCTTTCCTTGCCATTACCAGTCTACATTTTATATCCTCTCTACTTCGTCCATCATCAGTTATTTTGCTCCCCAAATAGCAAAACTCCTTTACTACTTTAAGTGTCTCATTTCCTAATGTAATACCCTCAGCATCACCCGACTTAACTCGACTACATTCAATTATCCTCGTTTTGCTTTTGTTGATGTTTATCTTATATCCTCCCTTCAAGACACCATCCATTCCGTTCAACTGCTCTTCCAAGTCCTTTGCTGTCTCTGCCAGAATTACAATGTCATCGGTGAACCTCAAAGTTTTTATTTCTTCTCCAAGGATTTTAATACCTACTCCGAATTTTTCTTTTGTTTCCTTTACTGCTTGCTCAATATAGAGATTGAATAACATCGGGGAGAGGCTACAACCCTGTCTTACTCCCTTCCCAACCACTGCTTCCCTTTCATGTCCCTCAACTCTTATAACTGCCATCTGGTTTCTGTACAAGTTGTAAATAGCCTTTCGCTCCCTGTATTTTACCCCTGCCACCTTTAGAATTTGAAAGAGAGTATTCCAGTCAACATTGTCAAAAGCTTTCTCTAAGTCTACAAATGCTAGAAACGTAGGTTTGCCTTTCCTTAATCTTTCTTCTAAGATAAGTCGTAAGGTCAGTATTGCCTCACGTGTTCCAGTATTTCTACGGAATCCAAACTGATCTTCCCCGAGGTCGGCTTCTACTAGTTTTTCCATTCGTCTGTAAAGAATTCGTGTTAGTATTTTGCAGCTGTGACTTATTAGACTGATAGTTCGGTAATTTTCACATCTGTCAACACCTGCTTTCTTTGGGATTGGAATTATTATATTCTTCTTGAAGTCTGAGGGTATTTCGCCTGTTTCATACATCTTGCTCACCAGATGGTAGAGTTTTGTCAGGACTGGCTCTCCCAAGGCCGTCAGTAGTTCCAATGGAATGTTGTCTACCCTTGTTTCGACTCATGTCCTTCAGTGCTCTGTCAAACTCTTCACGCAGTATCGTATCTCCCATTTCATCTTCATCTACATCCTCTTCCATTTCCATAATATTGTCCTCAAGTGCATCGCCCTTGTATAGACCCTCTATATACTCCTTCCACCTTTCTGCTTTCCCTTCTTTGCTTAGAACTGGGTTTCCATCTGAGCTCTTGATGTTCATACATGTGGTTCTCTTATCTCCAAAGGTCTCTTTAATTTTCCTGTAGGCAGTATCTATCTTACCCCTAGTGAGATACATCATTACATTTGTCCTCTAGCCATCCCTGCTTAGCCATTTTGCACTTCCTGTCGATCTCATTTTTGAGACGTTTGTATTCCTTTTTGCCTGCTTCATTTACTGCATTTTTATATTTTCTCCTTTCATCAATTAAATTCAATATTTCTTCTGTTACCCAAGGATTTCTACTAACCCTCTTCTTTTTACCTACTTGATCCTCTGCTGCCTTCACTACTTCATCCCTCAGAGCTACCCATTCTTCTTCTACTGTATTTCTTTCCCCCATTCCATTTATTCATGCACATGCTTTTTCCACCCCCTGCGATCACAGAGCACTAGCTCACGAAGCAAGAGGGCTTAAGAAGAGTAAACACCCCATGCTGCTTCGGATTTCGATAGGATTTCTGGTTTTTATCAGACACTGGCAGTTCCACCCTGTGTACCAGAGCGAAAATGAGGTTCGCACTACATTCCAAAGGGGTCCGATCATCACGTTTAAAGTTGTTGCAGCACCACGATGTCCTTGCAGTAAGGTTGAATCGTCAAGGACACGTCAGCAATGTCGAACGTCGTCACGTACTTCGTCCTGTTGCTCGTTGCAATGCAGGCTGTCGTTTTCGACAGCGAAGTGTGTGGGAACCAATGCCCCAAAGGAAAAGATGCTCTCATTGACACCCTTTACTCCACCTCCTTAAGGCATTTCGTTTGGATTTTGTAAGGCGCTCTGTCTGAAATGCTCTCCTCGGTCTGTCATAAGAAAACAGTGTGATTTCAAAGCTGGGTGTCGCGGTTCTAACCTCCATCGTAGAGGCGTCAAGAGAAGAGGCGAAATATGGGTAAGAGAAGGTGTGACGACCTTCCCATCGTGTGACATTTCCACGATGGTGTTGAGCAGAATTGTGGCGAAATTTGATGCCAATGTGACATCGTTTACTCACATATCACTGAGTTTCAGAGCTGTGGCCTTCTTTTCTCACGCGTCAACATCTTGCTGTTTCAAGCGTTGTCAAGCTCGATGATAATGTCGGAGAGCGCCACATTTTTCCGCCATCACAGACGAAGGTTGCAGACGAACTTAAAATATATGCTTCACAACAGGAGATAATTACGGGGTTTCGAAAAAGTGATATTTTGCGATACTGTATGAAAACGATATGATTTCTGTCAACTGGAATTCTAATAACCGTAGTTAATTCGCTGTAAACCCGTAAAATCGCTTTTTCACCACAATAATTAAGTACCTCTTGTTCCTGTTCTTTACTGAACACACTCCTTAAGCTTCCCTTAATTTCTTTAGCAATTACTGCATCTTTATTTTTTCGTATAACTTTTCTTTTCGGTGTGTTCCCTGGAACGTTAGATTACTTTGCTGCTGGAAAGGAAGATGACTTCCTCGTTTTTCACCGCCTCAGTCGCATTTTCCATCGCAACAGGGTCTCAATCCACTTGTAAAGAAGTCTAGGTAGCTAGAACCCTTAGCACCCTACCCTCCATTCCTCTCTCCACCCTCTTGGACACATTGCAAACTGTAAGCCAAATTTGTTGTGAAAAACTTTTACCTTTTTCTGTGGCAATTTCGACTAACTTCTCACAAATATGCTCTTGTATATGTGTTACTATGAATCAAATATGGGTCCGCCTTTGCAAGCACACAATTATTGACGTTAAAATCTTTTCGGTTGTTAGGTCGCGTCAATTGACGTTTCTACCCCTCTGCTGTGGTCTTCTTCAGGATATTGTGTGTCAATTGTAGATTGCTCAATCTACAGTGGACACCTCAAGGTCTTGTAGATCACAGCAGAGGGGTCGAAACGTCGATTGTTCCAAGAAATATGACGCCGCCTAACGACCCAGGAGAGTATAACTTCAGTGTCAACAGCCACGAAAGCCTGCAGACTTCCAAACACCGTTATTGTTTTGCTTTAATATCCAAAGACGTTTTACCCAGATCATACATACATACAGATTATATTTATGTTATGAAATATGTTACATTGGGTTTTGTTATTTAGATTAGATATACATATACTTCAACTTTTAGTTTACATTGTGTGCGTTCTGTGGCTGCCAATCGAAATCAGCCACGGATCTAAATTAGTACACCATGCCATATGAAAACAGAAGGGATGTTACGATATTGTCTGCATTGTATTTTTTTGTTTATACTCCAACTTTAATATCCACATTCCGGAAAACTCGTCGAATACGCCCGTTTTTTGCCTTACCTATTGCTGCATGTGACTACTCCTGAACTGTGTCTGGTGTGTATTTGAGTACGGAACGTGTTTCCTGTTGTTGTTGTATAGTTGGACTGACCTGTGGAAAATTTTTGCTAAGCTTTGGTATGGTGAACTATTCAGTGTGGTTTGTTATTCATGGAGCATGTTTACATTTTGACAGTGTTTACTCACGTTTTCTCCTGCTCATTTGCCAGAAATGCGTCTGATTAGGTTGTTAAGGCTTGGGCACACGTTTAACAGACGAATTTACGTTTCCGATGCGCTTTCGACTGTCGTTTGTTCCAGTGTTTTGGTTTGGTTTGACGGCCGCGAACTTTGTTTCATTTGTTTTTATTCAGTTTATGGCGTGTACGTACACACATACGAGGGTTGGAACTTAAATAGTGGCACCTATTTATTCATAAACGATACAAAAGAGTTACATATTTGCAGCTGTTACTGTCCTTCAAAGTAGTCACCAGCGTTGTGTAGAACCCGTTGCCAGTGATACGGAAGACGCAGTATACCGTTAGCAGAGCCTGTTCTGTTGATGATGGTACGAATGGAGCGGTCTACTGCCTGTCGAATCTCTGGAAGAGTTCTGAAGTGGATGCCACCATCAATACACAGTATTGCTGTTCGTTTTTGGAGCATCGCCTGCGACCAGCTTTGCGAAAGAAGCGGCGACACTTTCTGCGCAGCCCACCCATCATTTTGCACGAAAATGCTCGGGCCCATACAGCGCAAGCTGTGGCTGCTCTGTTTGGTCGATGGAACTGGGAAGTACTGTACCATCCACCGTACTCCCCGGACTTAAGTCCTTGTGAGGTTGATTTCATTCCGAAGATGAAGGAAGCACCTCGTGGCATTCGCTTCAGAACAGCTCCATTCGCACCATCAACAGAATAGGCTCTGCTAACGGTATACTACGCCTTCCAAATCGCTGGCAACGGTTTCTACACGTCGCTGGTGACTACTTTGAAGGACAGTAACAAGTGAAAACATGTAAGTCATTTCTATCGGTTGTGAATAAATAGTTGCCACTATTTAAGTTTCAACCTGTATATGTGTGTGTGTGTGTCTGATAGTGCTGAATTGCGTTTTGTTGCAAAGTCTATTTGTCGCTGATGACTTTTTTGCCCTGTGTGATGGCTTTCTGAATGTTGTAATTTTCTTCTATTGTTAAAAAATGGCATAGCTCGAAATTCCAATATGATATTTGTGCTATGTTTAAATTTTAGATACAAGTACGGTGCCTGTATCAACTTAGTATGTGCTTCTTGTTGCCTTCTTATCGCCTGCGAACGGACCGCATGTGGTAAAGATGAACTGACTGTGATTGCTTTTTATGTTGCATTCCTAACGTATTGGAGGCATTTCAACGAATTTCAGTCGTAAAGCTTACCAACATATCTACTCAAGGCTTTCTCTCTGCATCCTACTGTTTTATTGTTACGTTATCCCTTTACTATTCCAAATTTCTGGGGCCGAGGTTTGATGGGTAACTACTGAGGAGGCCTCATGCTCATGCAGAAAACTAGTGCGCGACCAGTAGTCTACAGTTAAATTAGATTTGCAAAAAATGGCTCTGAGCGCTATGGGACTAAACATCTGAGGTCATCAGACCCCTAGAACTTAGAACTACCTAAATCTAACTAACCTAAGGACGTCACACACATCCATGCCCGAGGCAGGATTCACACCTGCGACCGTAGCGATCGCGCGGTTCCAGACTCAAGCACCTAGAACCACTCGGCGACACTGGCCGGCTTAGATTTGCAGTCAGCACCAATTGCACACTGAAACTTGTTTACTTTTCCACCATCATTCGTAGTTAACGTATAAGATAATACTGTGGGATAATTCGGTTCCGCACAAAGAGCCTCTTAACCCAAAATGATGACAAACTAAGTAGCGACAGTTATCCTACATGCTAGAAAGGCTTTGCATCACAGTGTGTCTACTCGTTTAGAGATATCTGACTGGAAATAAGAAACTTTTTGCGGGCTACAAGAACATCCTTTCAGTGAACACAGGGAAGAGAAACGTGCTGCAGGTTCCGAGAATATTTTGGCACTGTTTGAAACAGTCTGGAGCACCCAGAAATACAAATATCACTAGTATTCCACGAAGGGTGTGAAACCCGAGTTAGGGACTGTTTCCAGGTAAAGTTCTAGTGCCTGTAGAAATACTTTAGATTCACCATCTGTGCTGTTGATTTGTAATTCCCTGATATAATCTAACGGTAATAAGCTAAAATACTTCTAAATTCACAAATACTTTTGCTCCCTCTGACTGTTAATATGAAACTGTCCATACAATGATCCAACAATCTTGAATTATGCTTCCCGTGATTTTTCCAATTCAATCGACTCGACCTGATAATAGGCCATGACTGAAAGCTTTTCCTTTCCGTGTGTGTTACTCGAAAGCCTAAACTCCGTCCGAACATGGCTTGGAGGTCCAACGAACCGACCGACCATCGTGTCGTCCTCACTCACAGGCGTCACTGGAAGCGGTCACTGGAAGCGGGGGTATGGAGGCGTATGTCGTCATCATACCGCTCTCCCTGCCGTTGTCAGTTTACGAGACTGGTTTTCTGTTACACAGTATTGTAAAGCGGTATACGAGGTACTATTTTTTTGTTCGGGAGAGCCGGCCGGAGTGGCCGAGCGGTTCTAGGCGCTACAGAGCATTTGTAATAGCATACCTAAAACCTTAAGACTTTGCGAGTATTTTTCAATTCATACTACGTTTGTAGTACGATTTTATAAGTAAACTTGGAATTTTGATATATCAACAACAAAAAAATGGTTCAAATGGCTCTGAGCACTATGGGACTTAACTTCTAAGGTCATCAGTTCCCTAGAACTTAGAACTACTAAAACCTAACTAACCTAAGGACATCACACACATCCATGCCCGAAGCAGGATTCGAACTTGCGACCGTAGCGGTCGCGCGGTTCCAGACTGAAGTGCCGAGAACCTTTCGGTCACAGCGGCCGGCGAAATTATAAAGTTTCAAGTTTTATTGTATTGATATTTTTGAACTTTTGCACTCGTATATGGTAAAATGTATTCTATGACCTCGTCACATTGAGGCGAAGATCTGATACATTTTTTAAAATACGCTAGTAAAAGCAGGGAAGGAACTCCATAAAACCAGTAACAGTCTATAGTGATTGCCAAGAGCCTGGAAGTATTAATGAACGCGAAGAGCAAGTATAAACTTGACAGATGGCCATGCTACACAACGCAAGGTAAAGACTTTCCTACATGCAACATCGATCCTTTATGGGAATTCAGTTCTGCATTAAGAGTGACTATCTTACCGTGAATAGCGAGCGAGAACAGATGTGCAGAGCCATATCAGAAGCGTCAGCGCAAAAAAACAAGGAATTTCATATTGTGATTTATTGAGCGTTTCGGCTGCACATCTTCATCTACCTGTCTCTGGACGTATCGATTACAGTCCTCTGACCGCGAGAAAGAAGACCAATACATGGTGCTGAATGTGAATTGGACAAAACCCAACGCAAATGTTAGTGTACTGTAGCATTTTATTAGGTTATGCTCGTTCTTCGTTGCTATGTAAATTATTTTCGTCTAAGAGGTCTAAATGGACTTCTGTTATTGATTACGTACAAACATACCGTTATTTCACCATCGAACAGACTGCCGTATGGACGACATAGTCATAAGCATCCCTGGCGATGAGAAACAACAGAAAGAGTTGAAAGCAAATAGGTCACTAGGTCCGAATGGAATACCGATTCCGCTTTGCAAAGAGTACTCTGTGGCATTAGCTTCTTAGGTACCTTGCATTTGTCACGAAACTCTCGCCCAGTACAAAGTCTCAAGCGACTGGAAGAAAACGAAGGTGCCTCCTGTATACAAGAAAGGCAAACGAAAGGACCAGCAGAATTAGAGTCCAATATCCCTAACATCGGTTAGCTGCAGAATCCTTGAATATATTCTCAGTTTGAACATTGTAAATTTTATTGAGATCGAGAAGCTTAATTCCACGAATCAGCTTGGTTTTAGAAAGCATCTTTCGTACGAAATTCGGCTTGCCCTTTTGTCAGATGACATACTGCGAGCTATGGATAACGGGCAACAGGCAGATTCAATATTTATAGCTTTCGGAAAGCATTTGCCACGGCACCCCACTGTTGACGAATGTACGAGCACATGGAATGGGTCCTCAGATATGTGGGTGGCTCGAAGACTTCTGAAGTAATAGAACCCACTTTGTCGACGGGGAGCGTCCATCAGAGGTAAGGGTATCGTCAGGAGCGCCCCAGTGAAGTGAGATAGGACCGCTACTACCCACTACACGCATAAATGATTTGGCGGACAGGCTGAGCAACAATCTTCGATTGTTTGCTGATAATGCTGTGCTGTACAGGAAGGTGTCAAAGTTAAGTAAATGTAGGAGGATAGTAGATGATTTCTGCTTAGTGTGATAAATGGCAGCTAGTTTTTAATGCAGCAAGATATTAATTTTAAGAAAAATAAACCCTTAATGTTCGGATACAGCATTAGCAGCTTTACACAATCACTTCGTTTAAATATCATTGCGTAACGTTGCAAAGCGATACGAAATGGGACGATCGTGTGAGGATTGTGGCAAGGAAGGCGAATGGCCAGTTTCCATTTATTGGGAGAATTTTACAAAGTGTGGTTCATGACTAAAGGAGAACATATATAGGACGCTAGCGCCATCTGTTCTTCAGTACTGCTCGAGTGTTTGGGATGCGTACCCGGACGGATTAAAGGAAGACGTACGAGCACTTTACAAGCACTTCCGAGGCGGGCTGCTAGATTTATTACCGGTAGGTTCGTAAAACATGCAGGTGTTATAGAGATGCATCGAGAACTCAAACGGGAATCCCTGCAGGGAATGCAAAGTTCTTTTCGAGGAACACTCGAAAATTTTGAGAACTGTTATTTGAAGCTGACTGCAGAGTGATTCTACTTTCGTTAACATACGAGTACATTTCACGTAAACACCACATAGATAAGAGAAATTAGGGCTTACATAGACAGTAAATTTTCCCTCGCTCTCTTTGCGAGTGGCACAGGAAACAAAATGACTAGTGATGGCAGAGGGTATGCTCCGCCACGCACCGTTCGGTTGCTTGTGAAGAATGTAGATGTGGTTCTCAGTGTCGCCAACTGTGGAAAGGACTACTCAGTTTGCCTCTTATGCATTGTAGTTTGTTTACACTCTTAGCGTCAACTCTACACAATGAATGTTCTACCAAAATTTCATGTTCCAACGGTCAGTAGTTTATACAGCTTCGGCGCGGTAACAATCCTTTGAAGCCCCTTTCAGTCCCGTTTGGAAATTAAGAAAAATACTTTCTCACCGTGTGTCTCTGACACACATACATTCTCTCTAAATTTCATATCTTCAGATCCACTTGTTTAAGTTGGTAGCACATTCTTAGATTGTACCACATTTCATCCTCCGAAACTACATTAATGGGAATTTAAGTCTTGTAGGGCCTATATTTCATAAAAGAAAATCCTTCCTCAGTGACCGCCTACGATAAATAAAATAAATAATTCCACTAAATTTCGTATTTGAAGATCAGTAGTTTACACCGAGCATCAGTTCTGAAAACGGCTTTAAATCATCTTTCACACCCTCAGGGGCTGAAGTTTGAAAAATTCTTTCGTACTAAGCCGCCAAATGAGTACTTCATCCAAATTACATGTTTCTAGAATCAGTGGTGTAGGTTGCGCATCATTAAATTATCAAACAGATGTACACATATAGCAACGAAATTCGAGCACGTTAATAAAAAGTATAGTTACGATCCTCACTTAGTTGTCATTTATTTCACAGTTGTTCTACCTTTATGATTGTCCTTCTTTTGGAACATAGAGCATTACAGCAGAGACTATCTTGCAATTTCTTAAAGTTTCTGCAAAAATCTTATTGTTTTGTATAGAATGATACCATTTTTCTCTATTTTAACTGTTTGTGCCTAAGGGTGAGCGTTATTTCTTGTCAAACACTCTTTCTCGACGACGGTAATGGCAATTTGTAACTCTGGAAACGATTAGCGTTGATAATTTCGTTAGCGAACTTATAAGTACCGCCATTAAGTACATGGATAGTCCTTCTGGAGTTGCCAGCGATTATTACTCAAGGGGAGAGGAGGGAGGGAAAGTAGAGAGACATAATTGAATCTTCACTGTGAGAGCTAACGCAGGAAATATGATTTTTCGTCTGGAGAAATAAAGCTAATCGCCTTAAAATATGACGCAGCCGGCGTCCTTCATATTACTGAATCAGCCGATTCATCACGGCTATAGTGTTGAATTCCGGAAGTGATTTTGTCTTCTGCCTGTGGGAACAAAGTGTCCATTTCATCAACCAACAGGATTCAGACTAAGAAAGTAAAATTCACCGTCGATTCGCTACTATTTTGCTCTACATGTAGAGACCAGTTGCCTCTTTGATGTTCGTGCGTTCTTTTTGTTTCACCTTATAGTGTTCTAGCCCTCACACTTATCCTCTCTCTCCTAAATGTCAATTGGTAACAAATTTAATCAAGTCTATCCTAATTTACTTATGTATAGGGTTAAGCTGGCATGCAGGTTCACTGTGGAAGTTTAAACGCTGTAATCTTGTGCCTAGACTCCACCTATTTCTCTGTCATGTCTCTTGTAAGGGAATAGTTCATTTTACTATTTTCAAAATTTTTTTGGATTTACATGCAGTCATGTTACTTGTAAGAGAACAGTTCATTTTATTATTTTCAAAACAACTAAAGTACGAAATAAGTCGCCGTTTATTCAACAAACCAAATCTCTCAAACATAACAGTTGAAGTCCACAGTCACCTTCCATATAATTGAAATATATTCCTCAATAATCTTTATAGAATGAAGATCAATATTTTTCTTGACTTAAATGTGTACCATTAAACCCCTTGAGATTTAATTTAAACATTATATTTGATTAATTACCATATCATTTCTTACTGCTTCCACCTTAATAGTTTGACTCATTTTCAGTCTCAATCGCAATGCTACTTCTTTATCAGTTCCTATTGCAATCTCTTGCGACACAACTGATTAATTTCCATTCCTTACATCACCTTTCCTGCATTACCTATCCGTGCTTACGTATCAGATATTGTTCCATGATACATGTAACAACGCTGCTTGACTCAAACCTATAACTCACAAACTCCAGCCAACTAAAACTGATTGTCTAAAGCTAAAAAACCACACGCAATTGAGTGAGAAACTCACATTTTCCAAACGACATTCCCAACGAACGTCGGAATGCTTACAACAAACACAGGGTGTTTCCAAAGGAATGATATGATTTCAAAATTCCATGTTTACTTATAAAACCATACTACAAACGTAGTATGAATTGAAAAATACTCGCCCAGTCTTAAGGTTTTAGGTACGGTATTAAAAATGCTCTGTGTGTCAACCAGCAGCAACACGAACATCTAGACGATAGCTAAACTCGTCACAAGCTTTACATAATGTATCTTCCTTTTCAGAAATTATGGTGGCTCTTATTCTGTTCTTCAGTTGTACGTCTCGGGGTAAAGGAGAAATTAACACACATTTACGTATCCCCAAAAGAAAAAATCGCATGAAGCCAAGTCTCGCGATGCTGGAGGCCAAGAATGCATGGCAGTGTGTCGGGGTTGAGCTATCTTCCAGTGCTGCGCAACTGGAGGACTCTGATGACTTAATTTTCCGACAGGATGAAGCTGCACCACAGTGGCACGACAACGTACACCAATTTCACAATGATACACTGTGGGGATATGCGAAGGGAAGTGTTTTAAAATGGTTCAAATGGCTCTGAGCACTATGGGACTTAACATCTATGGTCATCAGTCCCCTAGAACTTAGAACTACTTAAACCTAACTAACCTAAGGACAGCACACAACACCCAGTCATCACGAGGCAGAGAAAATCCCTGACCCCGCCGGGAATCGAACCCGGGCGTGGGAAGCGAGAACGCTACCGCACGACCACGAGCTGCGGACAAGTGTTTTAACCTTCGCTTTACTTCGTGAAGTAGAAGATGTGAAGAACAGAATAACAGCCTCCATAACTTCCAGATATATTCCGTAAACTGGGTCAGTGCGGCTCGCATGTTGCGATCTATTCTTATTTTTATATCTTTGGTGTTGTTCTATCTTCACGGTCTTGCGTTCTTGGTCGGTTTTGGTTTTGAAATCTGCGAGGGAACCAGTGAGGAACGAGCGCTTGGACGGTGGACGGTGATCGGGATTGTGGCAGCGAGCGCGTAAAGAGTGTACCGGGTTGGCGGCCGTTGAGCGCCGCACGTGGGAGCTAGCTGGCCTTCCGTACCGAGTCGCGGCTGTGTCGCGTTAGTTGGCCGCCTTGTGCTCGGGCACGGGCAGTGCTGTACGACACGGAGGGGATTGCTGGTCTGCTGCTGTCATCAGCTGCAGATGTAAAGGTGTAACTCGGGATATTGACTGAGTGTTTGAGGCTGCAACAGTTTGCTGGTACTGTATTGCATCCCACGGCCGTCTTTGGCGGCTCTGTCTGTTTGAAATCAATCAGCAATTAAACTCGCTAGTTACGTGTTTTGCGTCAGGCATGTAGCTTTGGTGATCCGGTACTGCCTCGACATCTCAGCGTTAATGGTAAGCCACTTTTGTAAAGTTTGAGTCACAAGTTGTCATCAGTTATCAAACCGTGATGTCCTACTTACGGGGAATATTTTATATTACAGGCTAGCCTATTTTTAGTTGAGCTATGATCAGAATTTTGTTTTAATCACTGAGTCGTACGGCTGTTTCCCACCCAAGCTTTAAACTGTCTCTACTGTCTAAAAGCTACTTGTGCACATTTATTGTTATTTTCACTGATAGTTTTAAAATAAGTTCAAGCAAGTTATTATTTATTTACAAGTACAGCAGTTCAAAATATTTTTCTCCTTATTTGCGGAGATCTGTACACATAAATATGCATATACACTGAAGCGCCAATGGAACTGGTATAGGCTTGCGTATTCAAATTCAGAGGTATGTAAACAGGCAGAACGCGGCGGTGCTTTCAGCAACGCCTATATAAGACAAGTGTCTGGCGCAGTTGATAGATTGGTTACTGCTGCTACAATGGCAGGTTATCAAGATTTGAGTTTGAACGTGGTGTTACAGTCGGTTCACGAATGGTGGGACACAGCATCTCGAAGGTAACGATTAAGTGCAGATTTTTCCCGTACGACCATTTTACGAGTGTACCGTGAATATCAGGAATTAGGTAAAACATCAAATCTCGGACACCGCTGTGGCCGGAAAAAGATCCTGCAACAACGGGATCAAGGACGACTGAAGAGAATCGTTCAGCGTGACAGAAGTGCAAGCCTTCCGCAAATTGTTGCAGACTACCACGCGGGGCCATCAACAAGTGCCAGTGTGCGAACCATTCAACGAAACATCATCGATATGGGCTTTCAGAGCCGAAGACCCACTTAATGTCTGCACGACACAAAGCCTTACGCCTCACCTGGGCCCGTCAACAACATACTGTATTGTTGATAACTGGAAATGTGTTGCCAGGTCGGACAACTCTCGCTTCAAATTCTATCGAGTGGATGGACGTGTACGGGTATGGAGACAACCTCATGAGTCCATGGACCCTGAATCTCGGTAGGGGACGACTCAAGCTGCTAGAGGCTCTGTAATGGTGAGGGGCCTGTATAGTTGAAGTAACATGTGACGCCTGATACGTCTAGATACGACTCTGACATGTAACTTATGTAAGCATTCTTTATGATCACCAGCATCCATTCATGTCCATTGTGTGTTCCGACGGACTTGGACAATTACAGCAGGGCAATGCTGCACCCCACACGAGCAGAACTGCCACCTAGTGACTCCAGGAACACTCTTCTAAGTTTGAACACTTGGCTCTTCAGTGTATTTTCAGCCTGCTTCATTGCTAGTAAATTCTTGTAGGCCATCCTTTATGTATATGCACGTCATGGTGTGTCACTTGGTTACGCATTTGTCTGCGCATTGAATCATCCTTACTGTCATCCGCATAGAGACTAACTGGTGATGTGTAGATGTTACAGAGTTCAACTGTAATTTGGTTTGTGACTGTTTTGGCTCGGCGTTTGTGTGGGAATCCTAGATGGGCTGTCCGTTTTCCCACCCCGGCAGGTCCGCTGCGTGGGTGTGCTCCGGTGGTTGTACCGGCTGGTGGGGTCCTCATCTACGCTGGCGGGCTGTTGAATGAACGCTTGTGGACGCACCGCTAAGAGCAGCCTAGTTAAATTATATTATTGACTTGTATTCCCCTCTTATTGTAGTCTTAAACTTTTGCTTGAGTATTAATTGCTGTAGCTACTGTAATTTTGCTTTTTTTTTCTACGACGGGTGCCCAACTTCATGTTCTCACTTTGATCTATGGCCTTATCCTGAAGATAAAGGTGGCTCCGATCAACAGGAATCGGTTATCTAGTACCTGGTTCTTGTATGGATTTATTTTACTGTTTTAATTTAAACTGTTGCCTGATTAGTATTTTCATTCTGTAATGCTTGCCATTGTTAAAACAAGAATTGTACTACAATTGAATGTTCAGTATAGTTATATCAATTTATAACAACTATGTTAATAAAATGTCATGGTAAATTATGTTCTATTAAACCATCTTGGCCATTCCTTCCATGGTTCTTACTTCTCAGGCACAACCATTGTTAGTTCCTGGTGAGCTGTTAATTCTGTTGGAGGTTGTACGTTTTAATTTGCGTGCCTCTCTAGGAAAGCGTTACCATAACGGTATCATATAATTTATGACGAATTTAGCTATCACCTAGATGTTGTTCGTTCTACTGTCGGTGTAGACACTGACCATTTGTAACGGCATACCTAAAACATTAAGATTTTGTATTTTGCGATTTATCCCATGTCTGCAGTATGTTTTTATCAAAAAATACGGAGTTTTGACAGCGTCTCGCTCTCTTTGAAACACCCTGTATATCAAGAAACCCACCTCAGCCTATCACAGCTCGTTGACATGACCGAGTTTCATGTCGCTACTAGGTATATGGGTCGTGTATAGCGAAGGCAGGGAGCAGGGAGAACACAGGATACAATAGACCTCCGCTTTATCAATAAGTCGAGGTGCTGTATGCTTTAGAAACTGAAACTGGGCACATACTACACCTGGTGTGAAGCCTATGTGTCCCATGACAGGGAAAAGCAAGAGCAAAAGGATACGGTCTGTTAATCTTGAGCTGTTCCAATGTACGGCGGATAATGAAATCTGTTTGGCTACTGTCAGCAGGGTGTACGAAGGATCCCCTTGTTTAGTTAGTAGATGTGCATAGGAACCTTGCTCCACATATTCAAAAGGCTGTTCCAGTGCTCGTCGAAGAGACAGGGTGCTACCAGCTGTAGATGGTGCCTGTTGCTGTAGCTAACGATGTCTACCGTATGGGCTTCAACGCCATACTTAGATCATTGCAGCGACTAGTAGAGAAGCTCATAAACTGCTGCGTTGTCTCCAAGACAGATCTTTGGTTTTGTGTCGTGTGGAACCCTTGAACGACGGGATATACATATAATAACAAAAAAACATTTCCTAACTTGACACAGCGTTCGCCACCGGTGATGAGAAGTTCATGGCCAAGCGTCGGGTTACGACGCCCACCTACCCCCCTGAGAAACACCGTGCCTACTCTTAAAACAAAACAAAAAAAGTTTGGCCTAAATTTTCAATTCTCGCGGTTACATAGCCGCAGTGCCTTGTTCAGCTGGAAGTCGATTATTTCCTTCCTATCTTTTTCCCATTCAGTTCCTTTCCCATTCGTTTCACCCCAGTTATCCAAATATTCTGTACCTACCGACTGTGTGGTTTTCGTCACCGTCTCGTGAAATTTTTTGATGTGTGCTGAAAGTGCGAAGATTTTATCCTTTTTGAACTAGGACAGTACCATCAGAAATGTGATGAACAAAGAAGCTATGATTATACAATATGAATAAAATATGGAGGAATGCAACGAATTGACGCATGGTGCAGGGAATGGCAATTGAATCTTAATGTAGACAAGTGTAATGTGCTGCGAATACATTTATCATTTAGCTACAACATAGCAGGTCAGCAACTGGAAGCAGTTACTTCCATAAATTATCTGGGAGTAGGCATTAGGAGTGATCTAAAATGGAATGACCATATAAAAATTAATCGTCGGTAAATCAGATGCCAGACTGTGATTGAATGGAAGAATCCTAAGGAAATGCAGTCCGACCACTGCTTAAATACTGCTCACCGGTGTGGGATCCGTACCCGATAGGGCTGATAGAAGAGATAGAGAAGATCCAACGGAGAGCAGCGAGCTTCGTTACAGGATCATATAGTAATCGCGAAAGCGTTACGGAGATGATAGACTCCAGTGGAATACTCTGCAAGAGAGACGCTCAGTAGCTCGGTACGGGCTTTTGTTAAAGTTTCGAGAACGTACCTTCACCGAGGAGTCAAGCTGTATATTGCTCTCTCCTACGTATACCTCGCGAAGAGACCATGAGGATAAAATCAGAGAGACTAGAGCCCACACAGAGGCATACCGACAGTCTTTCTTTCCACGAACAATATGAGACTGAAATAGAAGAGACAACCGGTAGAGTCACTCAAGGTACCCTCTATCACACCCCCAGGTGGCTTGCGGAGTATAGATGTAGATGCAGATGAGGAATACGAGACAATCCCCGGATTCTGCGCCAATTTAGTGCAATTAAAGGTGCAACATTTTTATAAACATTTCACTACTTTATCTGGAAACGCACTTTAATGTACCACGAAAGAAATCCATATTCATCATAGAATACTTATATGAAAATGGAATGTTCATTATGTGATATGTCAGTACTTTCAAAAAAATGCTGTTTTGATCATTTGTCAATGATGTGTTGATTTAATGAGAAGAGACTGGATCTGTATCCTTCCAGAACTTCGGTGACGGAAAGCAGCAGAGAGACAATGGTGTCACTTTACGTCAAAAACCATGGGTTGTATTAGCCCTCAGACGATGTCACCGATATTTCTTTGTATTTCATCGTTCAGAACAATATCCATCTACAAATAAGGAAGTACACCACATGAAAACTTAACGGAATAACAAAATATGTGGTGTCTGTACTTCCAACATTGAAGAAAACGAAGTAGGCGAGGTCAGTTACAAAATAAAATACGTGGTTACTCATGTGAGATATCAAAATGTCACTAGTCATTCAGGTTTAACAGAAGCAGAAAGAAACACATTGACTCTTGACATCCTAAACAGAGTTTCATGCCATCAGATATTCGCAAAATAAGGGACATTTTATTCCATTTCAAGCTGGAGCGAATTCAGCTGATCTCAAGATTTATATATAACTAAGCAATACAATAATTTACGTTCCACTGTCACGAGACAAAAATACGGCACCAGTAGTGAAGCTTGGGTAAACAAAGTTATCCACTCCTGAGACAGAAATTGTGTTCCTTATTATGAATAGCGCCTAACGTGAAATTCCGAAGATGCATGGCAGTGACTGTATTAGTATAGTTGGAACTCATGAAAGTAATGGTTATTGCATTGAGTTAATTACATTTCTTGTGCTTGACAACATGGAAGAAAATTTTCCTTGTGCCTTCCTTATTTCAAACCAGCCTGATCAACATGGGTGATCATAAATTTTTAATGAAATAAAGGCTGAAATAGGAAAAATATGTCCACAGGTTCTTATATTTATCTCACAAGAGGACCATCAGACATGTTAATCACCGATTTTGATGGCTCTTCGGTTTGTTGTAGAGGCACATGTCCTCAGCACCTGTTAGCAGCATGTCTTGCGACGGCCCCTAGTTTGCGAGAAAGTCGATGTTGAAATTTTATATATGCCTCTTATTTTACCAAGCAAGCGTAGCGCAGCGGCTATATTTCATTGGTACCACACTGGCGGTACAGATTTTCCAACCTGGTGATGTTTATTGTTATAGATAGATTAAAACTTGTACAAAAAAATTCAAAATACTCCCATCTTCTAAACAGAGAAATCGCTTCGAGGGAAAATTTCATGAAAGTATATTCTTAAATTATGCTCCAATTTAGTGCACCTACTTTCACAGGAGTGACCAAATACGCGTGTTGGCATCGGAATTGATCGAAGAAATAAGTCTTTTTGAATTTTAGGGAACTGTTTTCCTTTATCGCTTCCGAAAAATCCGTGTGCCTGCAAGGCAGTAGCTTTCAATAAATGTGCGTCCCACTCTATGAATTAGTGTTTCAGTTGCTTCTACAGTAAATATCTTCCGGAATTCTGCTCTAGCACGACAACAGAGAGCGAGTAAAACGTTTCTTCGATCTATTCTCTAGTAAACGGAATACACGTCTGAAGAAAGCTTGCAGTAATGATTGATTTATTACCGAAATTACTATGACGAAAATGAATACTTCTGAAGAATTTTGCATGGCATACATTATTCGATGATATTCTGTATGGTAAAACTGAATAAAAAGTACAGGCAAGATTTGAAGGCATAATGCCTGCGTGGTATCCGTGAAATTTAACGACTGCGCTACACGGCTTAGTTGAAACATAACAAACATTGCAGATATGGAGGCATGCACGAAATTCCAACATCGTTTTTATCGGACACTAGAGGCGGTCGCCATTAAAAGTTGCACACCAGGTGCTTAGGACAGTTCCCTCTAAAATGGCCAAGAATTCGGCTCGCGAGCCATGCCCTTGCGCTAGTGCCGTAGCGATCAGCCCCGTTGCAAATTTCCACCACCACTGCGTACGGTCTGAGCGCGAGGAGGGGGAAGATAGCAAAACTGCGACCGTGTCCCATTCAAATTGCATTGCAGCTGCACCCTATACGACTTCGTTTTATATTTCACGTTTTGCAACGTCATAGATTCGTATTATTTACTTTTACACACTGAACATATAATTTTTATCTGGTACTGTCGGTATTAGGGCAGGCGAAGGCAATTTCACAAATTTTCATACTCAGGTTGCCACATGACTTATTTAGCTTCATATTCGAAGGAAGGTCCTTCATACAATTTGTAGCAATTTTGCTACCTTCTGGAGTCGTGGAAACTCAACCTGAGGAAAGCAATGTAGACGTCCTAGATCAGGGCTTCACAACATACGTGCTCGCGGAGCAAGCTGTGAGCAGCAAGGCGCGAGCAAGGAGCAGCGCGAGCACACTACCCCCACTACCAGACCAGAGCGGAGAGTGGGGAAAGTCACGTGGAGCACACAACAGCTGCCGCCAGTCAATGTAAATCCGCGGCCACCTGCAGGGATATCACTCACGAATTATTACTGCGACAAATGAAACAAATAAAGGAGAGTGTACACGTGCCACATAATTTTATTAGCTTAGTGTATGCCTCTACATTCGCATTAATTTGTGAACTGTTACACAATAAAAGGTGTCACTGAAGTGTGGGATTCTCGGTTATCTTGTACTTTTTGCCCTTTACAATTGCGTCTATGTTCGGAGTAATTGTTCTTGTGCATTTTTGGCGCAGTGTGCAGTTTAAATTTCGATCAGACAATGCGTTTCTCAGGCGCGTCTTGTTACATTTCATTGCAGAGAACAGTTGTTCACAAACATACGTGGAACCAAACGTTGATATTATTGTAGCCGCCAGTTTGTGCAAACGAGGAAATCTATCCTGAGGGAAGTGTCTGTAGAATTCCAAAATGTTTTTCTTGTTCTGAAATTTGTCTCTGTATTCTCTGTCACACTGCAGGTCAATAATTTCTTGCTGCAGCTCAGGACGAATCTCTTAAATATTCGCTGAATATGGAGAGAACAGATCAAAATCACTGTCTAGTGCTGTCAGATCTTGAAAGCGCTGATCAACTAAACTATGTGAATAATATCCACAGTCCTTGTGAACATCTTGCATGGACGATAATTTAGGAAAATGGGCTAGGTTTCCTGTTTCCAGCTGACTCATCCAAAGTGTCAATTTCATTTTAAAAGATCGTATTCGATCTATGAAATAAGTAATTAGCAGATCTTTACCTTGTAGTAAAATGTTCAAAGCATTCAGATGGCTAGTTAAATCTGCTAAGAACGCGAGATCACATTCAAACGTGCGCGCGCATTTCCCCTCCGTCCCCTCCCTCCCCTCCCTCCCTACTCCGCGACCTTGCACCTGCTCGTGAGCACGTGCCTGAGCAGACGCGAGTACTCGCGCTCAAAACCGGCCAGTTGTTAAGCCCTGTCCTAGAGTTACTTTGCAAGTCAGTTACATCTTCACCTGCACAGGTTCTCTTGCAACTGAAACAGCAAACGGTCTCGAAAACAGCTCGAAAACAAATTGAAGATCGGCAATGTCAGCAAAACGTAAGGAAACATTACTTGTAATTCTTTCAAGGTCAACAATAATTCCTTAAACCTCGCGTTTTCTTTAGCAACAGTAAGTTTAGGGGACTGATTCGAAGGAAGGTCCTTCATACAATTTGTAGCAATTTTGCTACCTTCTGGAGTCGTGGAAACTCAACCTGAAGAAAGCAATGTAGACATCCTAGAGCTACTTTGCAAGTCAGTTACATCTTCACCTGCACGGGTTCTCTTGCAACTGAAACAGCTCGAAAACAAATTGAAGATCGGCAATGTCAGCAAAACGTAAGGAAACATTACTTGTAATTCTTTCAAGGTCAACGAGAATTCTTTAAACCTCGTGTTTTCTTTAGCAGTAGTAAGGTTAGGGGACTGGACTGCGTTAGTCACAATTCGTCCGTTCTGTAAGGCGATTTACTTATTACATGCATCCCCGTCGCATCAGAAAGAAACGGTTTTTCACCTTACAAGTCTTACTGTGGGCAGTGTGCTGTCAGCTCCACTTAAAATGCAAAGTCTGCAATCCATATTGGATGTTCTAATTTTCGTTCCTGTACTCATTTTTTTCTTGATAAATTAATAAAAGCTACTTTTTAACTGAAAAATCGTTCCAGGCACAGCTCTTCACTTAACTAACGTACTTTGCAGTGATATATAAAGTCTCCATATTCTTAGTTCAGTTCCATCGAAAACTGTTGCAGCTGGCAATGGGACATAGATGCAACTTCAGAAATTTTACTATTCGTATCAACAATTTCATCACGTGGTGCATGCTAGCAAGTTTAGCATGAAGTGCTTCTTGATGTATAGAAAAATGAATCCTGTCTGTCAAGAATGTAAATTTTTGCTCTTTCATTGTCAAACAAATCTTTAAATTATTTCTTTATGGTATTGTAACACTGTTGCGTAGCAAATATGCGGTACCCATCGCTAATGCGAGTGCGTGATAGTTGAGAATTCTCACCTTGCCTGAGCCGTGATGCGGCTCGCGTTGGTACTGTTTGTAGATTTCCGCCCTCTGTTGGAAGTCAGACCGTATCCTTTAGTTGGCATGGTTGCAGTTGTTTGTCTTCTTCTCGTCTTGACTGGCGCCACTCGTTTCGCAAGCGTTGCCTGTCCGTTAGTGGCAGCAGCGGCGGTTATCGTTATGTAGTAACTGTTGCTCTATCTTTGCGGCGACGTTGTTTTTCTGTGTCGTGTGAGTGTGGCAGTTCGGCTGGGCTTGGTGGGGGGGGGGGGGGGGAGGAGGGGGGACAGGTCCGCGCAGTGCAAGAACACACCGGGACCGCTGGCGCATGGACTGCCAGATGGAAGGGCTGTGGTCACGAGGGTGTAAGGCCTCGTCGTAAACCAGATCCTGCAGGCTTTAAGATGAATGCATTACAAATTCAAGTAGAAAAACCTCCACCATTGTGACATCTCGCGATTCTCCAGTGACTTGGGCTCGTTTTGCTGCTCGTGGTGTCGCGGAGGCGAAGAGCATCGAGTGGAGTGCTTTGGGAAAGCGGATCTGATCAGCTTTCCTCGACTTCTTATTATTTAGTGCATTCAGCTTCTTACAATTTGTTCAACCAGCGGTATTTTTCCTGCCCTGGTGGCGGTGAGTGTTTGTAACGGCAGTGTGCGTTTCCTCGACTTGCCGCTGCTGTCCGGTAAGGTGTGTACTTTCGACAGCTTTCTTGGTTGTAGGCTGTTTGTGATTCTTCTAGTCTGGTGGTAGTGATTCCTTTCTCGTTCCGGGTACTCTAAGCACAATATTCTCAGGGCCTAGTGCAGTCTGCCGGTTCCGGCTTGGGCGTGTTGTTCCATTCTTGCATTTGGTTTATTGGGCGTCAGGTAGCTTCAGCAAGATTATCATTAGTCATTCGTCAGACTGCCACTAGTCTGAGTTACCATCTTGTGACGTGAATGCAAGTCTTAGCTGCCTATCTCAGCGCTCGCGAAAGTGTTTATTGCCAGACCTTCTCAGAGATCGAATCCTGGGGCACCGTCTGTGACTGGTCCTTGAGTTTTATTATTGTAGTATTTATGCCATACCTTGTAATGTCTACATTAAAGGTTGTGTATGTCTAGTTAATAGTTCTGATCGCTTTCTGAAATAAACCTAGCAGTGTAAGTATTGTGTTACAAGGTTTACCATCATCTTATTTCACCCATTTGGTGGACAGTTGCTTGTTTCTTTCAATTTACCTTTGCTTGTATTTGCTGAGTTACAGCAAGTTTCTAAATTTTTTATATAATTACCGTTCCTGGCGTGTAAGGCCTTCAGCCGTGATTGTGGTCATTTGCTTTGAAAAAAAAAATTCGATATTTGTATTTTATCAGTAAGCCTTAAAACCTTATTAATTGCCATTTCTGGCGTCTGATCCCTTTTGCTGTGTTTGTGGCCACGTACCTTCTAATATTTCAATACCAGTAAGTTGTAAATTGCAGCCAGTTCTTAAACGTTCTTAATTTATTGCCATTCTTGGCGTGTAAGACCTTCAGCCGTGATCACAGTGTCTTGTTTTTTAAACATTATTTGTGTCTGTATTTTATGGTGATTCGCTAAATTGTAAAGCACTGAAAACGCTATTATTTACACAGTTGTTTATTCCTTTATTAATAACATGTGGTATTTTTTAATTATTGTTGAGTCTGTAATAACTGTTTTAAAAATAAATGTGTGTAACTGTAAAAGGCAAGCAATAGTAACTGATTACGGCTCGGTGCACAGTCGTAACCGAATCCTGCCTTCCCTCGACTAACAGGTTACATTGCCCCCCTCTCTCGTTCCAATTCATTTTTAAAGGTCTGTGACGACGGATCGGTAGACTACCTCTTTTTGTGCAAACATCCACTGGACGTATGAACTTCTATCATACCACGAAACAAATAGCGAAGGGCAGACAGCGCTGACACCTCGATTCCGCCGAAATGAAGAGAACTGTGCCGACTGCAGTACTGATCGAAATGTCGTGCTGTAGCGGGTACTTCGGATACGCAACGACAAAAGATGAGACTGCCCTACAGTATACCTAAAACTTCCCAAAATCCATGATTAACAGGTCTGATGATCTCTTTGTAATCATTTTATGATGAAGTTGGAAGGACTAGTGGGGAGGCAGTATTGTGCCACGGCACATTGACAAAGTATGGAGACAAAATTATGTTCTGAAATGAAATCGAAGGAAATACAAGCTGAAAGACATAGGCTAGTGAAGATTTCATGTAAGAAGGAGAAACTATAACTTACGAGCATGTATTACATTTTAACGCCGATGTGACTGATTTCAAATCCTGATACAGCTGAGTTTATTCCACAGACATTACAGAACTAACAGCGGAGTTAATCCAAATACACGCATGTTGAAACAAATCACTGAACAATGAAATACAGGTATTAGCATGAAAAGAATGTGAAACGTATCGACATATCTGTTCATGCATTAATGAGGTACGTCAAGAACAATTTATTTGACAGGCTCATTACTCTGACAAAGGGAAAACTCACAAATACCGGGGTAATCGTAGGAAGCACAAGTGCAGAGGTGATCCATAAATGCGTAGTTGAACAAGGAAGAGCCTGCCCGTAATGCTGTAACTCCAAATTCACTTTCATTGCACGTCAAGCCTACGTCCACCAACAGACACGCTCTGTATAGGTTCCACCATCAGACGTATCATGTTTACGCATATTCGTTCTTCCTATCTACAAAAAATAATCCATCCATCCAGTTAAGGAAAAGTCAATAATTTTCACGCTGCTAATGATGATATCCACGAAGATACATTATACCTGTGTGAAGAAGGGGAATCGGTAAGTGAGAAGAAAGCGTATTGATCGAACTCAGCCTTCACATTTAATCAACAGAAGGAGGAAATGAAGCAAAGGTTTGTTCATCTCCTTCATGCAATGTCTTCTTCTCAAACGACGATTTTCATACCTGAAAGTAACATCAGTTGCTGTTGACATCAATACAGGTCTTTATTGTATGCAATCTCAGAGACGGCTGGTCCGTACAAAGAGAAGAAGAAAAATAGCGCACCATAAGCACTGCGGGAAACCATGTATAGATGAGGCAAAAGGCTGTTCTGTACCTCTGTTTCCCGCCGGAGGTTCGAGTCCTCCCTCGGGCATGGGTGTGTGTGTTGTTCTTAGCAGAAGTTAGAATTGTGTGTAAGACTAGGGACCGATGACCTCAGCAGTTTGGTCCATTAGGAACTCACACACAACAACTGTACCTCTGTTACATGCCAGGCAATAGATATTGAATTACACACTTTCCAAATTTCTCTGACATACTTTTTTGTTTGTAATGTTCCTTAATGTGTTGCAGTATATATCTTAATTTCGCTGGTACTACACAGTCAGTTAATTAGTGACGTATGAATATTTTCGCTTGATAAATTTTAAGAACTTGAATTTTTTTAGTGTCGTGTTTCTTCCTCTTTACCCAAAGTTTTAGTTTCTGTTATACTCATGATTAAAACGGTAAACATCAACCATAAGCGGTTCGGGTGCCAGTGATATGGAATAAATCACAAAGGGAGTACCATAGGTTCCAGTTTTGGGTCTACTCCTATTCCTTATAATGTGACTTTCAACAAGCAATTTTTTTTCAGGGGATGAAATGTTATAATCGAATATAATTTTAAAAAACGAAATCATTGTATGGCATTGATGACGGGAAATCCCAACCTCGGTACGTTCGGCCTCCGAGTTGCAAGTCTTTTCAGTTGACACCACAGTGGGTGACATGCGTATCGATGAAGACCAAGTGATGATGAGGACAATACAATACCCAGTCGCTGACAGGAGAAAATCTCCGACCCGGCCGGGAGTCGAGCCTGGGAGATGCGCTGACCACTAAGCTAAGAATAAGAACTTTGCGTTCCGCCTTACGGCAGATCTTGTTGGGAAGAGATTCCAGTGGCGGTTTTACCGTTGCCTTCCACTGACGATGATGACATGATAATGAGGACAACACAACACCCAGTGCCTGAGCGGAGAAAATCTCCGACCCAGCCGGGAATCGAAGCCGGGCCCCTGGGCGTGACAGACCGCCGCGCTGACCACTTAGCTATCGGGGCGGACAAGCTAAGAAGACGGGCCATGTTATAATATGTCCCATTAGAGAGAAGGCAGCACGAGAGTTGGTAAATGATATTTTCCAAATAATTATTAAACTGTTCTCTGAGAACCGACTCTGTCCCAATTTTGAAAAAAAGGATAGAATGCTCCATGTTTTTTGGTGTACATAATAATTCTGAATACTTGACCTGGAAGATGCGTATTACTGAACTTCTCAAACAATTACTTCATCTACTTTTAGGTCTTGATGTAATTCCTGATATTGCAAACAAACGTATCAAATTGCTGACAAATTTTGCATATATCAACTCAATAATGCTGTAGGGAGTAATTTTCCGGGGTAACTCATCACTTAGAAAGAAAATATTGATTGCACAACAGCGAGCAGTAAGAATTATGCTGCTATTACCTACTGCTAAAGCTGTCAATGGCTTAGAAGGGAGTTCAGTATGAGTTCATAATGCTGCAACAGGTATTTTTAATCAGTTGCCCAGTAGCTTAAAATGTCTGAGAGGTACCGAAATAAGTTTTTAATCTAATTTATCTAATTTAAAATCATTTCTGCTGTACAGCTCCTTCTATTCCATTGACGATTGGCCTCTGATGAATTGTGTATAATATTGGAGTGAACCCCTGCAGCGACAGTTAAGGCCTGGTGTACTGAAGCGCCGAAACGGGTAGCCATATAATAAATAACATCATAAGGACGGCTGTAGGTGTTCCATTTCATTACATTCCTAAAAAGATGTTTTCTGGACAGTAAGAGGGTTCCTTGTAAATCAAGGAGGCCAGCAGACTCTGAAACAAAGCCCAAACAGGAGTGTCCAGTCCTCATGCAGAGGCAGTGGCTGCTCTCACAACAGCTTCGGAAAGCGAGGAAATATCTTACGAAAGTGAAATCGTGAGAGAGACGCTAATTCCCTAGTCATAACCAACTGACGCAGGGTAAAGAATTTCCACTCTGCACTAGGACGTATGGTCATGAAACGGCGATCAGTCATTGGGCGGCACTGAAAATTTGGTCCACCAATGACAATGTCCAGAGGAAGAAGATTTCGAAGACTAACTGGCTGAAGAGGAGTGAAGGGGATCCGTGGTGAGAGTGCGGTAGCAAGAGCACATCGGGGCCCTTCCATCCATCGCCAGCATCCGCTTTCTAACACCTTCATATACCTTTGGCCAAGCAGCCCACAACGGGCAGACAACGCTGATGTCGTACGTCGGCCTCTCCGCAAAGACACAGGAGCAGGTGGCAGCAGCCGGTTCACGCCGCATACCTCCGACGCGACGTGCTGTACCGACGCAGCGCCTGCCGCCAACAGCGCTGTACGACGAACGATGGCGAATAATGATGGTGAGACGACTCATCCCCCCCCCCCCCCCTTTCAATAACTGAGTCGTGTCCACGCCCAGTCAAATTTACCCTGAGATTTCTAATTTCATTTTCGTTTGTTGGGGGTAGGGTGGGGGGAGTTTGGGGGAGGAGACCAGACAGCGAGGTCATCGGTCCCATCGGATTAGGGAAGGACGGGTAAAGAAGACGGCCGTGCCCTTTCAAAGGAACCATCCCGGCATTTGCCTGTAGTGATTTAGGGAAATAACGGAAAAACCTAAATCAGAATGGCCGGACGCGGGATTGGACCGTCGTCCTTCCGAATACGAGGTCAGTGCTCTAGCCACTGTGCCACCTCACTCGGTGTGTTTTGGTTTGTGTAAACAGGTTCAAATGGTTCAAATGGCTCTGAGCACTATGGGACTTAACACCTGTGGTCATCAGTCCCCTAGAACTTAGAACTACTTAGCCCGCATCTCGTGGTCGTGCGGTAGCGTTCTCGCTTCCCACGCCCGGGTTCCCGGGTTCGATTCCCGGCGGGGTCTGGGATTTTCTCTGCCTCGTGATGGCTGGGTGTTGTGTGCTGTCCTTAGGTTAGTTAGGTTTAAGTAGTTCTAAGTTCTAGGGGACTTATGACCACAGCAGTTGAGTCCCATAGTGCTCAGAGCCATTTTTTTTTTTTTTAGAACTACTTAAACCTAACTAAGGACATCACACACATCCATGCCCGAGGCAGGATTCGAACCTGCGACCGAAGCAGTCGCGCGGTTCCGGACTGCGCGCCTAGAACCGCTAGACCACCGCGGCCGGCGTGTAAACAGGACTGAAATAAATATTTACCTTTCATATGCTGACCATCTGAGTAATCTTTTACATTCATACATCAACCCCTTAATTTCATAACATTTCTGTGTGATTCCATTTAATTACAGATCCCAGTTTCGGGTGATCTCATTCGTAATTTTCATGTTATGTGATGTCACCAACAATTTCTAGGATTCACTACAGTATCCAGTAAACTGACTCGTTCGATAGTTTTTTGATAAAAGAATAACTCAAATGTTCTATGGAACATATAACTAACTAACCGTTGTTGCATGTCAGGTGCAACACATAGTTCGTGGCATACGGCAGCTCTAAGCCTCTCTGTCTTCCGCCTGAAACTACCGCTGTTGGTAGAACTGCCCTAGCATACAAAAGATACTAGCTTCCCTTACGGAACCAGTACTCACCTACGTCAAACACGCACAGAGCATTAAATGACAAGAAAGGGATACATGAAAGACGCACGTCAAATCTGAAGCTGAATATTGCGAATAAAACGACTCGTTTCCGACCTGAAGGCTTACAACACGGACATCGACTGAAAATATGACCCCGAAAACATCGGACAATCCGACGCCGAGTTATATCTACATTTACGTTCACGCAGTAAAATTATTCCACCTTTATGATCACACACTGGCAGTTGCTAATTAGGATAAAACATAACTGCTGTGACAGATGGAAGGTTGACATGGAATAGCTAACGATGTGTAACATCGCATCACTGGATCACATAATAATCTAATAACGAAATAACTACATTAATCAATCACGCTATCGCCCACGCACATTAAACGCTATTCAAGGAGTAATCTAAACAACTACTCGGACAGACGAAATAGTGCACTTACTAAACTGAAAGGTTTACTGTAATGGCTGAGAGCACACTCGTAATAAAATTCCATAGTTGAGTGTAAAAATAATTTTTAATGAGTGATTGTGAGGATTGTTGAGTAAAGAAATTAGGTCTTTACACTGGATGTAATTCGAAATTCTGAGAAGGTGAACGCAAATTATTAGTTAGAAACTGGACTTTACAACTAGTAATCGCTTAGCTGGATTGTTGATATGACGTCACTGTTCAGTGGCAGATAAATAATTCTCATACCCTTCCTTGTTTGCTTTGCTGCTAAGTTGCAATAATTATTGTACAATTTACTTATAAAGCCCTGAGACGCGCGGTTCTCGTAGGTTCGAGTCCTCCCTCAGGTATGAGTGTGTGTGTTGTCCTTAACATAGTTTTAAGTTAGATTAAGTAATGTGTAAGCCTAGGGACCGATGACCTCAGCGGTTTGGCCCCATAGGAACTTACCACCACTTAGAAATCCAAGTAATAAACATTTTTCCACACGTATTACACCGATCATCACAGAACTTCGACAGTAATACACAGAACACACGCCATTGCCATAACGAATCGCCTGCGAATGGCTACTACTCTCAAAGCTCTTACGGTAAAGAAAGACTCTGCCTAGCTAGTGCGGCTCTCGTACAAATACATTGAATGTTTTACGTACTTCATTTCTCGTTAACACGCGTTCTGCTTTTCGGTATAGTTTAACTTTCGAAATAATTGATTACACAAATAATATTCTTTGCAAATAATGAAATGTTCAGGCAGAAATGACTATGTGTGGAAACAGTTTTCAGTCTACTAACAGATGCTGTTATTGGTTACAATCAGAGAACAGTGGCGCGTTCTTTGAAATCCCAGATCGGATTATGAATAAACTCACAAGCAAAATTTATGCTGTGCTTCTATGCTTCGCAAGTGAGTGACTTTAATTGTATGTTATTGTCTTAACATTGCTGTGTCGTTACAGGCTTGCTACCTTCGTAGACAGCCAGCGAATGGTATTGTAAAACAATATTATTGTAAGAGAAGGTAAGTATATGAGATGGACCTTACGGATGCGTGTCAACCTCAGTTTCATTAAACATTCCGTAATACCGTAGAAGAGGCGTTTATTATGTTGATCTTTTGGGTAAACCAAAATCTAACAATTGCTGCATAAAGGAAACAAGAAATGGGAGATTTTATCATCATAATAAAAAGTTCATACATTTATGTAATCACAGAAATACACTAATGTGAAGCAGAACAACGTGCTATTTAGTAAAACAATTCGAGTACACAGTCAGTGATAAACCAACAGGGTTCAAATTAATAAGAATGACAGTACACAGACATTCCACGGAGCGTGATGTGGTAATGGTGGGTGGTAAGAACAGTTACTTGGTAAGTAACAAACAGGGCTCGTTCATCCTTCATTGGGCATCCATCTACTCCCCTCTCAATGACCAATACCCAGTAGAGGATTAGGTGAGACCAAGTTCAAGCAACTGCGTTACCATCTAGATTTGGGTTTACCGCGGTTTCCCTAAACGGTTATGGTGTAGGATAGTTTCTTTGAAAGGAGTCAGATGTCCTTTCCGTATATGTACAACCCGAGCATGTGCTTCGTTTTTAACGAAATCAACGCAACGTTGATCCCAAATTTTTTTTTACTTCCCTTTCTTTCCAGACGTTATGTCGCCAACTTATCACAAAGCCCTGACCTTAATTCCTTCATAGTGTCCACCTTATCAGCACCATTGATCCACATCATATTGAAAACAAATGGCGATTACTCGTAGCTCCTTGCGCTAAAGTTTGAGGGGTTGGGTGGGTTGTTTTGGGGAGGAGACCAAATAGCGAGGTCATGAGTCTCATCGGATTAGGGAAGGAAGTCGGCCGTGCCCTTTCAAAAGAACCACCCTGGAATTTTCCTGGAGCGATTTAAGGAAATCACGGAAAACCTAAACCAGGATGGCCGGACGCGGGATTGAACTGTCGTCCTCCCGAATGCGAGTCCAAGATTTTGAGGAAATAGGTACATCTAGAGAGATACAAGTGAATGAAGTGAAATTTAGACCATCGATTATGCTCATAATAATACTCAAATAATGCGGTTTCAAAATTTTACATTATGTTTAATTCTGAATATTCTGGCTGATCTGAGACCCACACGTGATGCAATCAGAGTGAGCCGTGCTCACTCCGAACTATGCGTTTCCTTGGTCTATCTGCATTTGGTTCCTGCCGTTGCTGCGGTTATGCCTTGGTTCTTCCTCCTTCTACGTGTGGCAGCAGCAATGTGTATCGATATTTGCACCGTGTACCATCTTTGGTCTTGTGCATACAACGGGTGATCAAAAAGTCAGTATAAATTTGAAAACTTAGTACACCACGGAATAATGTAGACACAGAGGTAAAAATTGACACACATGCTTGTAATGACATGGGGATTTATTAGAACCACCCCATATTGCTAGACGCTTGAAAGATCTCTTGCGAGCGTCGTTTGGTGATGATCGTGTGCTCAGCCGCCATTTTCGTCATGCTTGGCCTCCCAGGTCCCAAGACCTCAGTCCGTGCGATTATTGGTTTTGGGGTTACCTGAAGTCGCAAGTGTATCGTGATCGACCGACATTTCTAGGGATGCTAAAAGACAACATCCGATGCCAATGCCTCACCATAACTCCGGACATGCTTTACAGTGCTGTTCACAACATTATTCCTCGACTAAAGCTATTGTTGAGGAATGATGGTGGACATATTAAGCATTTCCTGTAAAGAACATCATCTTTGCTTTGTCTTCCTTTGTTATGCTAATTATTGCTATTCTGATCAGATGAAGCGCCATCTGCCAGACATTTTTTTGAACTTTTCTTTTTTTTTTTGGTTCTAATCAAATCCCATATCATTCCAAGTATGTGTGTCAATTTGTACCTCTCTATCTACATTATTCCGTGATTTATTCAGTTTTCAAATTTATACTGACTTTTTAATCAACCGGTAGTTTCCGCCTAGGGTGCATGCGGGCAGTCGGTCGGTTGGTGCGGACCAGCTGGGATATCTCCGTGCTGCGCGGTCGGCTGGGTTCGCTGGCGGTCCCTGCGCAGTGTCGGAGCGTGTGTGGAGCTGTCAGATTGCTACGAGCTCCGTGGCTCACTGACCCAGGACGTCAAAGTTGAGTGGTGTTAGTAACCGAGCCACGTCCGTTCATTTTGTTTCGTTTGTTTCGGCGGTTCGCTGTTGGGGAGCTTTCCCTGTGAGCAACACCGAGTGTTTGTAGTGGTGAAATCGAGCAACTGTGCGATTGAATTGACTATATTCGCTCAGTACAATTCAATTGCACCAGCGGAATTTGCTGCCTTGTGGCCGTTGGTGTTCTGGTTATCTGCCCTAGCCACTGACGTAAATTGAGCTAGTATTTTTTTTATTTTTTGGTGGAGTTAACTATATTACCTTATTTCAAATTCAAGTGTACCAGAAGAATTTCCTGCCTTGCGGCCGTTAGTTTTCCGGTTACCTGCCCTGGCCACTAACGTAGCTTCAAATAAATGTTCAAATGTGTGTGAAATCTTACGGGACTCAACTACTAAGGTCATCAGTCCCTAAGCTTACACACTACTTAACCTAAATTACCCTAAGGACAAACACACCCACCCATGCCCGAGGGAGGACTCCGCCGGGACCAGCCACACAGTCAATGGCTGCAGCGCCTTAGACCGTTCGGCTAATCCCGCGCGGCTAACTTAATAGCCCATCAGAAATTAATAAGTTCAGATTTCCGCGAACGGCTACCTCCTATTTTGCTCGACGGTACTCCAATACCATATCAGAAAACAGTGAAGAACTTAGGTGTAACTTTGGATGAGCATCTCAACTGGGCGGAGAATACAGTCGCAGTGTGCCGAAAGACGTCTGCTTGTCTCTATGCTCTCAAAAAGTTTCGGAACATATTTCCACAGGACTTGAAACGCCAGCTCGTGCAAGCACTCGTTCTACCGAACCTCCACTATTGTGATGTGATTCAACAAGGCATGAGTAGTGAAAACAAAAGACGGCTAGAGCTAACCATGAATGCCTGTGTGCGTTACACCTGCAACATTCGCCGATATGATCATGTTAGTGCTTCATACTCCGAGCTAGGGTGGCTGCGGCCGGACAAATTGCGTGACTACCACACTCTATGTCTACTCCACCGACTCCTCATCGCGCAAGCACCCCAGTACCTTGCTTCAGAGATTAAAAACCTGTCATGTCATCATAATCGAAACACGAGGTCACTCTTATTTGGTATCCTAACTGTGCCCACTCACAAAACAAAAACTTTTGCAAACTCCTTCTCAGTTGCCGCTGTCCGCCTCTGGAACAAACTGGCCCTTACCTTGCGCAAAATTCGATCTCCTGCTGCTTTTAAGAAGAAGTTGAAGCATTTCCTACTATCATCCCCACAAAGTTCTCCACAAAATTAATGTACAAGGACAATCCCCTCATCTGTCAAATAGCAAAGCTAGCGTCTCCTATCTTGCTCCTGAGATGCCTTCCTATTCATCTTTCTCTATTAGCCACGCAATCTTCTTTTCCTTTATATTTCCTTAATTATGTTTCATCATGTCTCTATTCTTCTCCTCCCTTCACCATGAGTCTCCCTCATACTCCCTGCTGCCGGCACTCCTATCTAAAATCTGTCTCTTCAATAATGTCTAATTATAACAGTACTTGTGACCTAAGAATATAAACTCTATATGTGTGTATTTTTCCAGGTGTACCTTTCAAATTGTTTATTTCACTTTTTGTACTAGATGTAGTTTAACATTCCTACTAAAACATATGAATGTAAAATAAGTAGAATGCCTGGTTAGATGTAAGAGAGGGCCTGATGGCCCTAATCTTGCCAGGTTAAATAAATCAATAAATAAATAAATAAATAATTTCAGGCAGTGTCCTTTCCTCAACTGTTGTCGCTGTCCAACACAGTGTGTAGTTTTGACAGCCTAATACATATTTCATTGTGGATAATCATGTGCGTAACGTTTTGTGTTTGAGTTCTCATGTACAGATTTGTGGCAAGCAAGTCGTTTTGTTGGTCAGTCCGTGACTGTCTCTTGGTTGGGTTACCGACGGATCACGTATAGTTGGGCCCACCATCTGTCTCTCCTAAGTGAACATTAATGTATCGAGGGAAGGCCCACCCCTCCTCCCAGAGGCGTCTGAGTGCCGTTGTCTATACTGTCCTTTTCATGGGTGTTTAATGGTCTGTTGGTAATCTATTGTAGCCAATGCTTTAAAAGAAACTTTTTTATTGTGTTTTATGTAAATCAAGGGCCTACACCCTGTATAAGTAAGTTTGAATTCTGGCAAGTGGATATTTTGCTGAAAGTTACTGTTGTTGTGCTATCTTTTCATTTAGTGCGCTGTCAGCCACTTAAAACTTGAAGGTTTAAGGTATTTTCAATTTCTGAAAAATCAATTGTGGGCCTTCAACCGCTTAAAACCTTATTCTTAAATTTAGTTATTGTCATTGCGTTACTTTTTCATTTAGTGAGCTATCGGCTACTTAAAACTTAAAGGTTAAGGTATTTTTTTGAATTTTTGGAAAATCAACTGTGGACCTTCAGCCACTTAAAGCCTTATTCTCAAAATTTCCCCTTAAGCGAAAACATTGCGGTCTTCTGCCTTAAAAGATTATGGTAATATATTTTAAAATTTTGAAATTCAATTGTGGCCTTCATCCGTTTGCATTGCACCTTGTATATGTATGTTCTATCCAGTTTTCCTTGAGGCTTTGCCCGCATCTCGTGGTCGTGCGGTAGCGTTCTCGCTTCCCACGCCTGGGTTCCCGGGTTCGATTCCCGGCGGGGTCAGGGATTTTCTCTGCCTCGTGATGGCTGGGTGTTGTGTGATGTCCTTAGGTTAGTTAGGTTTAAGTAGTTCTAAGTTCTAGGGGACTGATGACCATAGATGTTAAGTCCCATAGTGCTCAGAGCCATTTGAACCAACCTTGAAGCTTTCAGCCTAGCTGTGATATATATTATATTTTAATTATTTTATTTTCAATTTTAACTCCGTGTCTTCAGTCACTGGAAATTTATTCTGTTGATTTTTAAGATTTCTTGTTCGGACGCCTTCAGCCGTGAAAGAATTGGATTTTGAAACTTTTAGTTGCAAAGGTTCAGGACGTGCCGTTTCGGTTTAAATGTATTATTAAATTACAATAAATTACAATTTTGAAGTGAAACTGACCGGCACCTTATTTGGCCCTTTCTACAATCCTAATCATCTGTTCTACCCAGCGGCTTTAGCGGGCGTCTCACAGAGCTTTGTAACGGTAACATGATCTTCCAGACCTTTACCATTTTTCTATGAACTCAGAAAGTACTAAGATCTTTGAGTAAGAGAGCGTGACAAGAGAAAGCATTGCCGATGTACTGGTCGACAACGAATGTGGGCGCTTCTTATTGAGAGCGCGTTGAAAGTCACACTCGACTGGAAGAGTCAAAAGTAGCTAAGAAGCACTAAGTCGGCTTTAGGCAGTGTTAGCTGAGAGTTCTACATTTCAACTGTTCAGTAAGTAGTGTGCTTGAACCAAAGAGCCGGCCGGTGTGGCCGAGCGGTTCTAGGCGTTTGTCTGGAATCGTGCGACCGCCACGGTCGCAGGTTCGAATCCTGCCTCGGGCATGGAAGTGTGTGATGTCCTTAGGTTAGTTAGGTTTAAGTAGTTCTAAATTCTAGGGGACTGATGACCGCTCAGAGCCATTTGAACCATTTTTTGAACCAACGCGTTACTGACTTCTTCGATTTGTAAATCTCTCTATCCTGAATAAATCATCCAGTTTTTCTGAAATCGTAATCATTTGTTCGTCCGTATGTGTACAGCACATCTACCGATTTCCGTCCCGTTCGGTTAATTGATAGTTACGCAATTTTTTAGAGTGTACTAAATGTTACAAACTGTAGGAAAGAGCTTATAGCCTCTTAATGTCGTACTGAACGATTATACGCAGAGTAGCCAGGAAGGAGGGCAGTTCCTCGGTCTGTAAAAAGATGTCCCTGATGGCTGTGCACAGTGTAGTAGCACAGCTCACACAGCAAGACCGTAGTCGCCGTGTTGGCATCCAATCTGAATGGCACTTAGGAGAAAACCTATTTTTCTCACTGAACACAACGATCATATTTATTTACACACAGCATTTCTAAGTCTATGCTTCTGGAAATATGGAGTAAAGTCCATAATGTATGTAACCCGTCCCCGCTACCACCTCTTCTCCCTCTCCCCAGTACACTACACTGTGGTGGGTAGTGAGCCATCGACACTGACACTGGAACGTCCACGCTGGTTACTCTGCTCCAATGATGAGGCAACACTAAGGAGGTTGCTGTAAGATCCATCACGACAAGGTCACAGTCATGCCTCTTTGTGGGCACATAGGGTTGGCCCTTTTATTTCTAATTGAATTGATAGATTGAAACTGATGTCGCCCTTCTTACATCAACGAGAACCAAAGTAACTTCTTGGCAGATTAAAACTGTGTGCCGGACCGAGACTCGAACTCGGCACCTTTGCCTTCCGCGGGAAAGTGCTCCACCAACTGAGCTACCCAAGCGCGACTCACGCCCCGTCCTCACAGTTTTAATTCCGCCAGTACCTCGTCTCCTACCTTCCAAACTTCACAGAAGCTCTCTTGCGAATCTTGCAGAACTAGAACTCCTGGAAGAAAGGATATTGCGGAGACATGGCTTAGCCACAGCCTGAGGGATGTTTCCAGAATGAAAGGTCCCGAGTTCGAGTCTCGGTCCGGCACACAGTTTTAATCTGCTAGGAAGTTTCATATCAGCGCGCACTCCGCTGTAGAGTGACAATTTCATTCTAGAAACATCCCCCAGGCTGTGGCTAAGCCATGTCTCCGCAATATCCTTTCTTCCAGGAGTGCTAGTTCTGCAAGTTTCGCAGGAGAGCTTCTGTGAAGTCGGAAAGGTAGGAGACGAGGTACTGGCAGAAGTAAAGCTGTGAGGACGGGTCGTGAGTCGTGCTAGGGTAGCTCAGTTGGTGGAGCACTTGCCCGCGAAAGGCAAAGGTCCCGAGTTCGAGTCTCGGTCTGGCACACGGTTTTAATCTGCCAGGAAGTTTCAAATTAGCGCACACTCAGCTGTAGAGTGAAAATTTCATTCTAGAAGCAAAGTAATTTGCTGAGACATCTCTATCTCCTCTTACGGGTTTTAACTGAATGAACTTTGCGTAACACAGATCGACACGATAATGGGGCAAACTTTATCAGCAATGGGTTACTCAGCCTCCCAGACATACATACGAATCCAATATTAGTTTGAAGAAACCCAGAGTATGTACAAGGGGTCGATCCAAAAAGTTTCCGTTCAAATGAAAAACGGTCCAGAATCGGTACGCCAGTCAAGCAAAATCATCGTCGTGAGCATTAAGGCAATCATCCCACAGACGCACAAGACTGAAGTTACCCGTTTGGTAAAATATAGTGTCCTGCTAAGTGGAGTTGTCCGTAACTGCTGCACGTCCTCGTCCAACAGTAATAGTCGACCCTTCAAGACATTTTTTAAGGGACCGAACGCTTGATAACAACATGAGGAGGGATCAGGACTATAAGGCGGGTGCTCGAGTGTGTCCCACTTGAGTTGGATGAGGCTGGCTTCCAACATCGACCGGCGTCTGTTGTCGAATAGCGACCAGCGCGGAACTTGGCGCACTGTTGCTTGGTGGTGGTCTTCGACAAACGTGTTGCCCCATACACACTCTTCATTCTCCGAATGAAGCCTGTCGGTGTTTGTCCTTCGGTGTCCAGGAAAAGAATGACAGCACGTTGATCCTGTTGGGACGTATTTGGTGATAACGTCGTCATGGTTCACGCTTCCACATTTACTGCACACACGTCAGAAAGACACGAACGCCACACTAATCCCTTGCTAAATGTCGATGCTTTTAGACCTGCTGCAGCCACGCCCTCATACAGGAGTATTTTAATCGCCCCTTATACGTATATCCCAACCAGTCGTCGTAAATCTCAACATTGTATCACCGTTCGTCGTTATTCTGCTTGCGTGTATGAAGTGTCAGAGGGTCCTGGACTCTATACACTTCAACGCAGATCGAGATGTTTTCCCTCCTGTTACCAGCCAGTATCAAAAACTGCCAAAAATGCGTAATCAGAGAGTATTACCGTGTAGCTGAAGCTTACCTGGCTCGCAAAAGAGCAATTATCATTACATACGGGAATGTAGCTTTTCTTGACGAATTTCACAGATGCAGTCTACCCGAGTTGCCACCCGACCCGTGCCGTTGTGTTGCCGCAACGTTTCAATGCGTTTCCCAGTTTCAGTATTCAGGCGGACGGAAGGGTTAGTAACCAGCTTACTCCTTTACATTCACTGGGTTGCAGTCTGCTCTGCCGAGGGACCAACAGGTAGTCCAATCACGTGCCGCCTGGAAAGATGTGGGCAATGGGCAATGGTGGTGGGGCCCCTGGTGTGGTGAATGGAGGCCCGGACGTCGAGTCCTTGTCCTGCCTGTCTATTCCGCCCGCCGTCGCCAACACATCCACGTAAGAGTGCTCCTGACACAGTTTTGGTAATGCCTCATTCCATATGGAGTTCTGTTACAAACCACTTGTCCCAGTTGACAAGCGGCCGCTGTGGCCGAGCGGTTCTAGGCGCTTCAGTCCACAAGTGCGCTGCTGCTCCGGTCGCAGGTTCGAATCCTGCCCCGGGCATGGATGTGTGTGATGTCCTTAGGTTAGTTAGGTTTAAGTAGTTCTAAGTCTAGGGGACTGATGACCTCAAATGTTAAGTCCCATAGTGCTTACAGCCATTTCAACCGGTTGACAACATAGTCCCTTACTATTATTTCGACTGCCGCTTGTTTGAACAAATAGAACAATTCATTGCCACAGCGCAGCACCACTCCCTGTTCGGAAACAAACACGTGTCCTTAGTAATGGCGCCCTCTACCACTGTACAGCTTGGAATGCATCCAGTAGCTATCCTGCGAGGTTTTACTGGAGTGGTAAAGATTTGCATACATGTAGCACAGTTCATGTCAGTTTGACGTATGTTGTATATCGCCTACGGGGAGCTGCAGTTTTAATGACAAACAATGTCTTATGTCATGGTTGGGCAGCATTTTTAGGACCAAATAAATTATTTCAAGACATGAAGCAGTGTTATGAATACACACAGAAGACAATGTATTTTCTGAAACGCACAATGCTTATTCTAAAGGAGGCACTTAATGTAAAACCACGGGACCCGTGCGAAGTTAAGCACTTTTATAGTTTTAGAAAATGACAATATTTGGAATAAGTATATTCGCTGAGATAAGGATAATCGGGGAAATGAAGGGAAAACATCTTTAAAAAATGAATCGAACGACCTGAAATATAATCTTGTATATACATTTCCATCAATCCAAAAATGTGTTTCACATGCGAGATATCTGTACCAGATTGTATGACGGGCAGAAATCAGCGACTGTAAGTAGGGTAAATACTTTCAATTACAGTAAGCACGTTGGCAGTAGCAACAATACTAGGTCTGAACAGGTTTCGAAAGGACAAACGGTAGCGGCCGACCGCCGTGTCATCCTCAGTCGAGAGGCGTCACTGGATCCGGATACATGGGGGAGCATTTGGTCAGCACACCGCTTTCCCAGCCGTTGCCAGTTCGTGATGCCCTCAGAATGGCTGAGTGCACCCCACTTGCCAGCAATGCTAGCCAAGCCCGACATCGCTTAACTTCGGTGATCTGACTAGAACCATTTGCTCATACTGTTTTTTTGGGGGGGGAGGAGGGGGGGTCACCAGCCTTCTGACTGATTTGATGCGTCCCGCCAACAATTCCTCTCCTGTGCCGACCTCTTCATCTCAGAGTAGCACTTGCAATCTACGTATGTAGGATGTATTCCAGTCTCTGTCTTCCTCTACAGTTTTTGCCCTCTATAGCTCCCTCTAGTACCATGGAAGTCATTCACTCCTGTCTTAACAGATGTCCTATTAACCTGTCCCTTCTCTTTGTCAGTATTTTCCACACATTCCTTTCCTCTCCAATTCTGCAGAGAACCTCCTCATTCCTTACCTTATCAGTCCACCTAACTTTCAACATTCGTCTGTAGCACCACATCTCAAATGCTTCGATTCTCTTCTATTCCGGTTTTCCCACAATCCATCTTTCACTACCATACGATGCTATACTCCAGACGTACATTTTCAGACATTTCTTCCTCAAATTAAGGCCTGTGTTTGACACTAATAGACTTCTCTTGGCCATTGCTAGTTTGCTTTTTGATGTCCTCCTTGCTCCGTTCGTCATTGGTTATTTTATTGCCTAGGTAGCAGAATTCCCTAACTTCATCCTCTTCGTGACCATCAATCCTGATGTGAGGTTTCTCGCTGCTCTCATTTCAGTTACTCCTCGTTACTTTCGTCTTTCTTCTATTTACTCTCAATCTGTATTCTGTACTCATTAGATTGTTCATTCCATTCAGCAGATCACGTAATTCTTCTTCACTTTCACTCAGGATACCAATGTCACCAGCGAGTGTATCATTGATGTCCTGTCACCTTGAATTTTGATTCCACTCCTGAACCTTTTAAGCAATACACAAATTACAATTCAAGGCGACAGTGACTACTATGCTTGTTGTTTTGGAAAGTATCAGAGCATTCGTTAATAAAAGTTACTTATACGGCGATCAGAGATAATGGGGCTTCTGCAATGGTCACTGGTATTATCTACTCTATACAAAGTACTCATTTAAAAAAATTAAATTGTATTTTCAATGAGGTGATACGAAAAAGGATTCTTCTATTTGTGATTACTAAACTACACTACTGGCCATTAAAATTGCTACACCAAGAAGAAATGCAGATAACAAACGGGTATTCTTTGGACAAATATATTATACTAGAACTGACACGTGATTACATTTTCACGCAATTTGTGTGCATAGATCCTCAGAAATCAGTACCCAGAACCACCACCTCTGGCCGTAATAAAAGCCGTGATACGCCTGGGCATTGGGTCAAACACAGCTTGGATGGTATGTACGGGTACAGCTGCCCATGCAGCTTCAACACGACACCACAGTTCATCAAGAGTAGTGACTGTCGTATTGTTACGAGTCAGTTGCTCGGCCACCATTGACCAGAAGTTTTCAATTGGTGAGAGCCGGCCGCGGTGGCCGTGCAGTTCTAGGCGCTGCAGTCCAGAACCGCAGGACTGCTACGGTCGCAGATTCGAATCCTGCCTCGGGAATGGATGTGTGTGATGTCCTTAGGTTGGTTAGGTTTAAGTAGTTCTAAGTTCTAGGGGACTGATGACCTAAGATGTTAAGTCCCATAGTGCTCAGACCCATTTGAACCATTTTTTTAAGGGTAGAGCCGCCGGTCGTAGCACATCTGAAATGTGCACATCTGTTCAATGTGCCGTCAATGCGAACAAGAGGTGACCGAGACGTGTAACCAATGGTACCCCATACCATCACGCCAGATGATACGCCAGTATGGCGATGACGAATACACGCTCCCAATGTACGTTCACCGCGATGTCGCCAAACATGGATGCGACCATCATGATGCTGAAAACAGAACCTGAAAAACAAAAAAATGACGTTTCGCCATTCGTGCACCCAGGTTCGTCCTTGAGTACACCATCGCAGGCGCTCCTGTCTGTGATGCAGCGTCAAGGGTAACCGCAGCCATGGTCTCCGAGCTGATAGTCCATGCTGTTGCAAACGTCGTCGAACTGTTCGTGCAGATTTTTGTTGTCTTTCAAACGTCTCCATATGTTGACTCAGGGATCGAGACGTGGCTGCACGAGCCGTTACAGCCATGCGGATAATATGCCAATCATCTCGACTGCTAGTGATAAGAGGCCGTTGGGACCCAGCACGGTGTTCCGTATTATCCTCCTGAACGCACCGATTCCATATTCTGCTAACAGTCATTGGATCTCGACCAACGCGAGCAACAATGTCGCGATATGATAAACCGCAATCGCGATACGCTACAATCGGACCTTTATCAAAGTCGGAAACGTAATGGTACCCATTTCACCTCCTTACACGAGGCATCACAACAACGTTTCACCAGGCAACGCCGGTCAACTACTGTTTGTGTATAAGAAATCGGTTGGAAACTTTCCTCGTGTCAGCACGTCGTAGTTGTCGCCACCGGCGCCAACCTTGTGTGAATGCTCTGAAAAGCTAATCATTTGCATATCACAGCATCGTCTTCCTGTCGGTTAAATTTCACGTCTGTAGCACGTCATCTTCGTGGTGTAGCAATTTTAATGGCCAGTAGCGTAGCTTCGTAAAATACGGTACGAGGCAGAGCATTCATGATTATCTCTTTTCTGAGATAGTCAAGAGGCTCTTTTATGTTAAAATCGTCCGCCCCGGTAGCTGAGTGGTCAGCGCGACAGAATGTCAATCCTAAGGGCCCAGGTTCGATTGCCGGCCAGTGTGGCCGAGCGGTTCTAGGCGCTACAGTCTGGAACCGCGCGACCGCTAAGGTCGCAGGTTCGAATCCTGCCTCGGGCATGGATGTGTGTGATCTTAGGTTAGTGAGGTTTAAGTAGTTCTAAGTTCTAGGGGACTGAAGACCTCAGCAGTTATGTCCCATAGTGTTCAGAGCCAGGTTCGATTCCTGGCTGGGACGGGGATTTTCTCCAGGGGCTGGGTGTTGTGTTGTCCTGATCATCTTCATTTCATCCCCATCTACCCGCAAGTCGCCGAAGTGGCGTCAAATCGAAAGACTTGCACCCGGCGAACGGCCTACCCGACGGGAGGCCCTGGTCACACGACATTTTTTTAATGTTAATCTTCACAAAAAAGAGTAAGTTTTAGCTCACAATCGGTGAGCGGTGTGAGAAGCCGGTTAAAAACGTTCCTAACGATGTCTTACTGATCCCTGTATGTTTTGAATGTATTGAGAAAAGGGGTGATGGCTTGAGAAATAATACACTTTATCGACATTAAATTACGTTTTTGTTGCGGATACTGTAACAGCAGAGAGGGCAATTTGTTGTGGACCTACAGGTCACCTGCGGTCGTGTATTGGATTTCCGCACCACGACCCAGAGGAGATTAAGTACGGAGAGAGAGGAAATGAAGCTACTGGTACTGTGGGCAGGCAGGGAGTGAGGTGGCATTAAATTGCTATCGGAAGGGCAATAATCCGCGAGGCGGTTTCCGCGCCGCCGGAGCGCTCTGACCGGCCGCAGCGATGTGGTGTGGTGTGGTGCGGCGCGAGCCCTGTGCGTGTGTGCGTGGCGGACCGCCCGACCGTGCGTGGGCGGCTGGCGGGCAGTCGCTGGGGGCCCGGCCACACGCCGCGCGAGTGTGCAGCCGCGCCTAAACACTGGGGACGCCAAACATCGCGCCGCGTCGCTACGCCGGGCAGCCTGCCAATTGCAGCCACATTCCTGCCGCCGCTGTTGCCGCCGCCGTCCCTTCTCCCGTCGCCACCACTGTATTCAAGCTGCGCTCTGAAATTTCCACCCGCGGCAGCGACTGGCCAGCGTTCGGTCGACCCTTGAAATGCCTTTGCTGGTACTAGAGTTGCGCTGTACCAAAACTACGGTTCGGCAGTTTGTGGTACACTTCATAAATAACGTAGTTAACGGTAGGACTGCCAGTAGTACATCTACACACATACTAAGCAGTCCACCATACGCTGCGTGGCGGAGGGTACCTCGTACCACAACTAGCATCTTCTCTCCCTATTCCACTCCCAAACTTAACGAGGGAAAAATGACTGCCTATATGCATCTGTACGAGCCCTAATCTCTCTTATCTTATCTTCGTGATCTTTCCGCGAAATGTAAGTTGGCGGCAGTAAAATTGTACTGCAGTCGGCCTCAAATGCTGGTTCTCTAAATTTCCTCACAAGGGAACCTCCCCTCAGATTTAGTTATAAGTTGGCACAGTGGATAGGCCTTGAAAAACTGAACACAGATCAATAGAGAAAACAGGAAGAAGTTGTGTGGAACTATGAAAAAATAAGCAAAATATACAAGCTGAGTAGTCCATGCGCAAGATAGGCAATATCAAGGAGAGTGTGAACTCAGGAGCGCCGTGAGCAGCAGTTAAACGAGAGGTCCTTGGTTGAAGCCTTCCCTCGAGTGAAAAGTTTACTTTCTTTATTTTCCCAAAATTATGATCTGTCCGTTCGTTCCTTTACGTCTCTGTTCACTGTAATAAGTTTAGTGTCTGTGTTTTGCGACCGCACCGCAGAACCGTGCGACTAGTAGACGAAAGGACGTGCCTCTCCAATGGGAACCGAAAACATTTGATCGCAAGGTCATAGGTCAACCGATTCCTCCACAGGAAAACACGTCTGATATATTCTATATGACACTGGTGACGGCATGTGCGTCACATGACAGGAATATGCTGTCGACCCACCCAACTTGTACACTTGGCGAACGGGTAAAAAGATTCTTCTACCTTGCCCGATTTAGGTTTTCTTGTGGATGTGACAATCAATCCCAAAAATTGATGAAAACATAATATTATGTAAAAAAAATTGCAACAAATGAATGCAACAGTTTCACAGTCGGCGCAGTTACCTCGCATCGGACGTACGGAAGGACAGATAATACTTGTCTGAAAATAAAAATTAAACTTTTCACTCGAGGGAAGGTTTGAACCAAGGACCTGTCGTTCCGCAGCTGCTCACGCTAACCACGGGACCACGGCGCTCCTGAGCTTACATTATCCTTGATGTTTCCTATCTTGCACATGGACTACTCAGTTTGTACATTTTGCTTATTTTTTACATAGTTCCACACAACCTCTTCCTGTTTTCTCGATTGATCTGTGTTCAGTTTTTCAAGGCCTATCCACTGTACCAACTTATAACTAAATCTGAGGGGGGTGCGATGGGAGGTTCCCTTGTCAGTAGCGATTCACGAAAAGAACGCCTTCTTTCCTCCAGAGACTCCCATCCGAGTTCCTGAAGCATTTCCGTAACACTCGCGTGATGATCAAACCTACCAGTAACAAATCTAGCAGCCCGCCTCTGAATTGCTTCTCTGTCCTCCCTCAATTCGACCTGACAGGGATCCCAAACGCTCGAGCAGTACTCAAGAATAGGTCGTATTAGTGTTTTATAGGCGGTCTCCTTTACAGATGAACCAGATCTTCCCAAAATTCTACCAATGAACCGGAGACGACTATCCACCTTCCCCACAACTGCCATTACATGCTTGTCCCACTTCATATCGCTCTGCAATGTTACGCCCAAATATTTAATCGACGTGACTGTGTCAAGCGCTACACTACTAATGGAGTATTCAAACATTACAGCATTCTTTTTCCTATTTATCTGCATTAATTTACATTTATCTATATTTAGAGTTATCTGCCATTCTTTACACCAATCACAAATCCTGTCCAAGTCGTTTGTATCCTCCTACAGTCACTCAACGACGACACCTTCCCGTACACCACAGCATCATCAGCAATCAGCCGGACATTACTATCCACCCTATCCAAAAGATCATTCATGTAGATAGAAAACAACAGTGGACCTGCCACACTTCCCTGGGGCACTCCAGATGATACCCTCACCTCCGATGAACACTTAACATCGAGGACAACGTACTGGGTTCTATTACTTAAGAAGTGTTCGAGCCACTCACATATTTGGGAACCAATCCCATATGCTCGTACCTTAGTTAGTAGTCTGCAAACGCTTTCCGGAAGTCAAGGAATATGGCATCCCTCTGATACCCTTCATCCATGGTTCGCGAGATATCATGTGAAAAAAGGGCGAGTTGCGTTTCGCAGGAGCGATGCTTTCTAAAGCCGTGCTGATGCATGTTACTCCATAGTATATTGTACGGCCGGCCCGTGTGGCCGTGGGGTTCTAGGCGCTTCAGTCTGGAACCGCGTGACTGCTACGGTCACAGGTTCGAAACTTGCCTCGGGCATGGATGTGTGTGATGTCCTTAGGTTAGTTAGGTTTAAGTTGTTCTAACTTCTAGGGGACTGATGACCACAGATGTTAAGTCCCATAGTGCTCAGAGCCATTTGAACCATTTTTTTTGTATTGTACGTCTTTGCAGAATATAAATGGAATGTTATGTGTAACAAAAATTAGGTAATCGCATTACTTCTAAGCTTCCATGTAACCAGAGCCAACGTTTTCGATGCAAGTAAAATTTTTGTGCACAAATATAAAACAATATATTTAATAGTTGTTGTCTTTTGTACTCAACAGAACGTTCTTCACCATGATCAATGGCAAGACTTTCCTGATGCTACTGGCAGATATGAACGTTTTTGACAATAATATATTCAGAACGAAGTACTGGCAGAATTGAAGCTGTGAGGACGGGTCTTGAATCGTGCTTGGTTAGCTCAGATGGCGTCAGTCTGCCGCGGACAGTGCTGCGAGGCGGTCTCACGCTTCAGACAAACCCCAAGCCGTTCGCGACATGACACCAGCAACAAAAAAACGTCAGATTATGAGGAGCTTTCTTGGAGAGTTTTCTAGGACTAATTAATGTATTTTGGCGTTTTATTCACTACAAAACCTTGGACACTCCAAAATTATGTGAATTAACCAGTAAAAATACAAACTGGGCTTGGGATGAGAGCACCCAAAAAGTTCGACACACTTATACAAGCCTTGTTAGATGTACCAGTGTTTTCCCACCCTGACCTTTCTCGTGACTTTTGGATCCCCACAGACAGTTCAAAGACAGCTATTGGTAACATCTTTTTCCAGGAAGTTGAAGAAAACGACATTAAAGTCATTAAAATCATTGCGTTTGCCAGCTGTGTTCTGTCACCAGCAGAACGTAATTATTCCATCACAGCATTAGCAGTCGTTTGGGCTTTCGACGAATTTAGGCACTTTTGCTGGGAATACATACCACAGTATATACCGACCATCGCGCAGTACAGTTTATGATGTCTGCAGAATTATTATACTATCGGTTCTGCAAATGGACTTTGTTTCTGCTAGAATTCGGTATCACAGCTGTACACATTCCTGTTACACACAAAATTCTAGCCGAAGCTTTCTCACGGTGACTGGGAGGCTCTCAAGATGTCATTTACAGATTTCTTTCAGTCTAGCTTCAGATTACTATACATCCAGCAGGTAGCTTTCGAAAACTGTTTCTTCAGCCTTACACGACATTGCCACAGAGCAAGACTAAAATGATATATGGAACTATATTAAGAAACAGTAGCGTGAGGAAACTAATACTACCATCTGACACCATTACTTTGTGAGAAACAACATCTTGTTTAAACGACAGAAATCAGACAGCAATACTTGGCTAGTTTGCATACCAGAAGATCTAGTTAGTAAACACATATGGTACTTTCACTTGCGTTACCCTCACTATGGACCACGTAAGTGCTATTACATGAGACAAACTTCTTATTTTTTTTAATATGGGAAAACGTATCAGTCATATTTTAATCAAATCTAAATTTTCCCGGTAAGCTAAATCTGATATTACTTCCCGTTATGCTCAGCGCTTTCCAATCATTCCTGTGAAACTTCGTCATTTAGCAGCTGTCGAGTTATATGGGCCAATAACTACTGTAAGACATGGTTTTCTGTACATTTTTGTGACTGTTGGGCTCACGTCGAAATTTGTCTCTTTTCCATCTCTTCACGAGGCTACTGCCAGAACAGTTTCAGGAGCTCTTGTCATAAAACTTTCTCAATGAAGTGGGTCATTTAGACAAAGTAATTTCGGACAACAGCCCCCAGTTTCGTTCCAGCCATTGGAGTTACCTGCTACACAGTAGAAAAATTGAACCTATTTTTATCTCAAGCGATCATGCAGCTTCAAATCTGGCAGAAAGGGTCATGAAAGAAATAGGCAAAATATGCAGACTATATTGCCACAGCAAATACTCTGATTGGGACACATACATAGACATTTTCAAGAGATCATTAATTCCTTACTGATGATTCCACGTTATTTTCCCCACACTATGCAAAAAGGCAAGCAGCCACCTGACAGAATACTTACGGGCACGAACAAATAATTGACATAGACATTGCAAATATCAAAAAGGGAGCTGAAAAAAGGATACGTACGCAGAAGACACCTTGCAAAAACAGTGTATTCAAGATAGGTCAGAAGATTCTCATCAGATCTCATCGTTCTTCTCACAAAACCAAACATAAATTTAAAAAAAATATTTTTACTATGGAACGATCCTCTTCGGAGTCGCCGTATTGTACATACTAACGCGTTTAGAAACTTTACATACAATGCAGTCCTGTGGATTATACCATGGCACATATGTCAAGCATTTCATTGAATGACCTTTTCTCCGACTATCCAATAACCTACACATTTTTTTCTCTTTCTTATGATGTTTAGCGTTAAGACTTGTACCAGTTGTTCAGGTTACGCATTTTTTAGCAGAATGTCTGGTGCCATTTTTCATTTTTTTTATTTTCTGCCATATGCCAATCTTGATGTATTAGAGATAACACAAGATGCCATTTTTAAAGTACGTTTTCAATAATAAGACTAACGATGTTTCCTTTATACTTTTCCTTGCACTCTCAAGATACCACTTTCTTTTTGCATATTAACATACGTTTTTAATAAGCCATTGAACTTAGTTTTTCCTATGCAGAACTATAATACAGATCTAACACATAAGAGAAATGTACAAAGATATAAAAAAATGAATAATTTTCACCACCTTTGTGCACCATACAGAAAAAGAATTAATTGCAGGCAAGTTTTTGACAACGTTGATGATGAGCTTCAATTGATTTTAGACAATTTTATGTTCAATTATAATAAAAAGAGCATAAAATGTTTGATTTTCAGGTAATTAATTGAACCAGGATGATGACATCGTAAAAATATTTGCAGATAGTCAGAGGATCCTTTTTTTCCTTTCAGGTATTTATTACTTAAGAGATAAGTGAATGATTGTAGAGGTTTCCGAGATGATGATGATGCTTATAATGATGATGCTAAGAATATTTTGAGATGATTATTTGGTTTTTGAGGATAATGGTATGAGGTTTATGAGGATTTTATGGATCATTTTGGAGGAGTTTTGATTAAGTGAGTGAAGCGTTACGGATATTGTAGGGACTTCTGCTTCTTTTGCTTATAAGATATCCGTGGAGTTATTTTGGTTTAGTGGATTAATCTGAGGTTAAGATAGAACAGGGGTAGATGGTTGTGAAAGGATACGCTTTGTAGATTGAGATTTTTCTTTTCCTGTGAATGATATGCAAATTTTCTTTGTCTTTACAACACATGATTGATGATTATGACAACTCAATGTAAGTTATGGCTCGTTTAAAACTTCTTTACAGTAAATATGGTTCGACCACCGCATTCTTGTTCAGTAACTCATAGTCGTTTAAGCAATTTTTTTCTCATGATGTTCAGTTACTGTTTTTTCAGTTGCAATTGAATTTTTTTCTGTATATTTATCTGTGTATACGTCTAACGTGCTACTTTTTCTGATATGTTTCTTTAATTTTTCTGGGTATGCTACATTAAGTTTTTTCATTTTGTGTTTTGACTGACTGACGATGGACATTTTACGACAATTTCCTGTTTTCTTTCTTCACGACATAGGGCCCACATATCATAGTTATGTTGTGTACACTTATTTTTTTCGCAGTGAATAGCTGCTATTATTCTATGTTGCACTGATACATAATGATCATTAGTTATGATGCACTTTGCTACACTTTGTTTATTGTGTGTTTTGTAGCATAACACTGCATTTAGCACTGTTACTTTCTTTGGATTAGCCGAGCGGTCTAAGGCGCTGCAGTCATGGACTGCGCGGCTGGTCGCGGCGGAGGTTCAAGTCCTCCCTCTGGCATGGGCGTGTGTGTTTGTCCTTAGGATAATTTAGGTTAAGTAGTATGTAAGCTTAGGGACTGATGACCTTAGCAGTTAAGTCCCGTAAGATTTCACACACATTTGAACATTTTTACTTTCTTTGCATCTCATTCTGGGTTACCTTTTCTTTACAGCCGTGCGCACGTTTTATAACCTATACTCAGCTTTTACCTTGTCCTCCGGAGTAATTTACTTAGGACTAAGTTAGTATCGATGAGCTCAAATAGGTTGTTGTAGTTTAAGAGAAATAAAAAGAATACGACGTGCTGTGCTAACTATACAAGACTAAAGATTGCTGTGATTAATGATCTACACTTAAGACTAGAAATAATGTTCCTATCACAGCATATGCTAGTACGGATTACAGAATTTTGACGACGACAGTAAAGTAACTGAAATACGTGAGTGACATTTTACAGAGGTTGAATGGAGAGAGAGAAATGATTTTTTTATGCAATCTGTTGATCAGGAAGCCTTTAATCTTACACACGAGACAACACACACATTTATTCAAAGATTTCAATCCTTTTTTTCGCTTCCCTAATCCAGTACAATTTGTTTTCCTCGTTTGGCCAAAATTTATTTTCCATTACTTAGTTTACCATGCAGTTTCATTTCTTGTACTATTATCAGCATGTATGCATTAAATCGTGTTTCATGTATTACCATGTGTTTTCTGTGTCTTGTGCAACTATATTATGATTATTCTAAAGTTGTATTACCACATCATTTTTTCATGTATTACAGTAAAATTACTGCAGCGATAGGTGAACATGCGAAGCAACATCTTTATGTAACTGCTGAAGCCTAGACCCGTCTCAACCTGCTTACTGTGATCAAGCTTTGGTCTCCTTAAACAATTTTAACCCCCAAATTCCCTTCAGTTACCAAATGAACGATTCCTTCATGCTTCAAGATATTTCTTCTTTTTGTCAAGATAAGCCATAAATTTATTTTCTCCACAATTCGTTTCAATGTCTCATTGTCAGTCCATCTATTACGCTGAATTATTCTATTACACCACATTCCAAATCTTCTATTCTCTTCTTGGCGGAACTGTTTATCGCCCACATTTTACTTGCGTACAAGGTTGCAGTCCAGACAAGTTCCTTCAGAGTAAAAAAAAAAAAAATAAAAAAGAAATTATATTGGCATTCGATGATAGTAAATACCTCTTTTTCAGATTATTTTTCTTGTTATTATATGTCTACAATTTAAATCGACTCTGCTTCATTTATCGTCAGTTATTTTGCAGACCAAACAGCAAAATTCGTCTACTACCTTCATTACCTATTTCCTAAGCTAATTTCCTCAACACTGCATAATTTCATTCGACTATATTCCGCTACCTTTATTTTACTCTTGATGATGATTTTTTAAATTTCTTTTATAGCAAATGTATACAAGGGTGACAAGTTTCGGTTGATCAGGCAATCTTCAGGTATAAGGCCTTACATCGTTGCCGGCCAGTGTGGCCGAGCGGTTCAAGGCGCTACAGTCTGGAATCGCGCGACCGCTACGGTCGTAGGTTCGAATCCTGCCTCTGGCATGGATGTGTGTGATGACCCTAGGTTGGTTAGGTTTAAGTAGTTCTAAGTTCTAGGGGACTGATGACCTCAGAAGTTAAGTCCCATAGTGCTCAGAGCCATTTGAACCACAACCACAGCCGTGCCTGCACTGATTCATCACTATCGAAGTAACGTACTCGAAAGTGTTGTTTAAAGTTTGGAAAGATAAAAATCGGATGGAGTCAAGTCGGGACTGTATGGAGGATGATTGACAGTGAACCCAAGGTGTCGGGTTGTTGCAGATATCGCAGCGCTCATGCGTGGTGTGGCGTTGTGACGGTGAAAAGAGGGTGCTGCATGTGTGACATAATCTCTTGGAAGCCGTGCTTTCAGATTTCTGAGGATCTCGCAGTACATCGACATTGTTACGTTACACGCCGTCATGTTACGCGCTACAGCTGGGAGCCCGCTAGCAGCAGAGGATTGCAACTCTCTCCGAGAAGTGGGAAAGTCGACCGAGTAAAATGCGTAACATCTAGTACCACAACCGCACTTGAGAACAGAATAAAATTTCGGAGGCAATACTTTTCAGCACGCACTCGTAAATTTTATTGATCTTGATCACAATAGAGCGTAATAACGACTAGATGATAAAAGGTTCCCGTCAGCTGGCAGTCACCCTCAGCACTATGGGAAGAAGCGTACAAATTTCCTAACAGTTAATTCAAAAACCTCTAAACAAAATTTAAGAATATACAGTTTTATAAAAGTATAAAGTAAAAAAACTTACACTTTCACCGTGTTATTTGTACCCAAATACTTTGTGAATCACCAGATCGCTACTAAGCGTAGCTTTCTAACATCCAGACGCTGTTCAAAGAATAGCTCTTAGTGTATGAAACCAGTTGGAGACTAACCGCTGCACCTGCTTGCTCTCGACCACCGTAGTTTGCCAGGTATAGCTTACAAGGGACATACAAGCAGACACAATTACAACTGTGAGAAACTAGCAGAAAGGCCCTCATTACGGTGACGCTTACGAAATTAAGGATAAAATTGCAAGAACGCACATCAAATTCGTAATCCCCACATAAATATAAATTTCACAAAACTGTGTTAAATTTACGTTAGAAAACACTCGTAATTATCAGATGATACCTATTTAAAGCAAATGGTCAACCAACAAATGTCATTTCCATATTTGGGAGAAAGCTGACAGCAACGGTGTTTTAATCTAATATCAGAATTATTGTTAATCGCTAGAGGTCGTCCACTGCAGCCATTGCCTCACCTTCCTGCGGGCGTGCTTAGCAAGGCACATTTTGATTCACGCTCTAAGGACTAAGGTGTGTGTGTGTTTGCAATCTCCGTGTGGAACACATTCCCGATTCGGATTTTCCTGTCTGCCGGCGCATGATAATATTAATTTCCTAAATTTTTCGCTGGTTAAATTAGTTCATCATAAATTTTAAAATTATCTGGTTCAACTCACATTACTCGCTGAAGATTACCTCAGGAGAATTTTCTTTACATGATAAATTATCGATTTCACCATCAGACCCTCTCCCAGAACATCTACACCTATATTCAGCAAGTCACCTTGCGGTACGTGGTGAAGAGTGATTCGCGCACGACTGTTGTTTCTCCCTTTTCCGATACCAGTCGTGAATGGTTCGCGGGAAGAGCAATTGTCGGTACCCCTTTGTGTGGACTCAGATCTCTCTAATATTATCTTCATGGTTTTTCCGCGAGATTTAGCAGGGGGAACCAATATATTTATTAACTCTTCTAGGAACATACGCTCTCGGAACTGCACCAATAAATTACACCATGATGCAGAACGCCTCAGTTGTAGCGTCTGCCGCTGGAGTTAGCTGAGGATCTCCGAGACTCTTTCGCACTTACTAAATTAACCCGCTCTTCTTTGGATCTTCTTAATTTTCTTTGTCACTTTTGTCTGGTACGGATCACATAATGACGAGCAATATGCAAGCTTTGATAGAACGAAGGTTTTGTAAGCTATCGTCTTTGTTGACGGACTACATTTCCTGCGATTGATTTTATGGTTTTTTCACTCTAAATTACTTCGCGCGCATTTTTCTGTGTATTTTATGGAAGTAACTGCTTGCAGTGATACACTCGTATTTTGTGCATTAAGCTGTAGTGCGGAACAGTATCTAACGCCTTACGGAAGTGAAGAAACACAGCATCTCTGAGCGCCTGTATCTACCGCCTTCTGGGTCTCTTCGACGAACGGTACGAGATGAGTTTCCCGCGATAACTGTTTTCGGGAGCCAATGTTGATTCCTATAAAGGAAACTGGTATGCATGCGACAGCATGCGTACGTAATACATTCCAAAACGCCGTGCGTAAAAACGATGTTTTCTGGTGCTGAAACCTCAGGTTCTTTCGGTGATCAAAACAGTAGGGTTAAGGTCTTTGGATAGGGACATAAGTATACCCAACGTAAAGATTCTCTTAGTGTACTATCCTACAGTACAGTGTCAAGGAGTAAATATTACAAACTTATTCCTGCTTAGGAAAATGGAGTAAATCGGTTGGTTCTTTTTGCATTTGTTGTGATCTACAATGGGCTTGACGGGACTTCCGGAGGCACTATTAGTTCACGAGTGGTTCCTTGTAAAACAAAACAAATACGTTCTTTTTTTTACTGTTTTTTTGATGCCGTTGCGGACCAAAACCCAGTCCAGGATTTCAAGACGACTGTTCAAAGAAAATTACGGAATTTTCTAAGACATATTTCCAAGTGCCTGACGTTGAACAGTCTTGAAAATTTTTTTCATATCTTTATCTGTTTTCGAGGTTCAAAGTTAACCTATTTGTAAACGTAAAATAAGCGCGAAGAAATGTGCTCAAAGTTTCTCCATTGTCATCTGGGAACCCCTTGTTGCAGTAATGAAGCATATGCAGAATATTTCTGCGCGTAAAACACGAACGATGTGTAAAATTAGTATTGCGTTATTTGGTTTCACATAACTAAACTATTTAAATTTTACTGACCAATACATTTCTTTTCACACGAGTTACATGCCCTTCTGAGGGAAAAGAAGAGAACCAGAGGAGAAATGCTCCTATTAGAGCACAAAAAATGCTAATATATTTTGTTTATTTAAAAGGAACTGACTGAAAAGTGGCATACCAGCTGCCTCATTCTACATTCCTCAGTACCTTTAAAAAACTTTCCAAAAACTTCGGCATCCGAACATATTAGAGCTTTTTTACACTGAGAGAGGTGACAGCGGCAGAGGCAAATAAAGGAAAAGTAATAAATACTGGAAAATAGTAGATAGTGCTTGTGTTACAAAAAGAGCGAAGGAGAAAATGGCAGTGTCACGAAAAGAGAGGGACACATTGGAACACAGTTGACGGTACCCGAACAGTGCTAGGAATAGAGTGAAGGAGACAGTGCGGTGGGGGAGGGGGGTCATTAAGTGAGAGTAGGTGAGAGCCAGTGATAATAGGAGACAAAATATATGACAGTGACCACGAGGAAGAGAGAGAGCAGAAGTAGGAAGGCATGAAATAGTAGTTGGACAGACTCCTGTGTCACAGGAGACAATAAAATAGACACACAAAAATAATGATAACTAGCTGGTCTTTATGAGTGAGTGGATGGTCATGAGCGAGTTACAGCAATGAGTAGTGGATATGAGTCAGGTACAGTTATGAGAGCCTGTGGGAGTTTCATGCAAACTCCATGTTTAAAAAAGAGTGAATTTGCTAGCACGTCTAAACATTTTTGGGGAAAGCAGAATAAGACAACTAGTATGCCACTTTTCAGTCAGAGTCTTTTAAATAAACACGAATATATTCGAATTTTTTGTGCTCTGTTAGGAGCATTTCTCCACTGGTGTCGTGATAAACGAGCATAAAACATGTGCCAAAATTCTGTAAGGGACTGGCAAGAGAGACTAGGCATACAGTTTGTTGCGTCTGTTCGACGACACTTTTTGAAATGCCGTCTCTTTTCCTATCATCAGGAACACTTCGCTCATTCACATACCTGCGGTACATTGCTGCAAGAAGAGGGGTAAGTTCTTTCGCATACTCTAACTTCTTCTGAGATCCCGTCAGGTCCAGTGTCCTTTCCTCTGCTGACAGATTTCAGTTGCTTTTCTAGTCCATGGTCACTTAATTGGATGTCGTGCGGTGATTTAAAGGAGGTACTACGGTAAGATCTTCTGAAAAACAGTTTTCGAAAAGGACCTTTATCATCCCGGCCTTCTCTTCGTTGCCGTTATGGTCACAGAGTGAACAGATGGCTTCGATCCGTTTACTGATTAATGTAATATCATTTAATACGGACTTATACGGTGAACTGTCCACTCAGTCCTCAAGTCGAAGCTTAACAATCATTATGAAAGGTGAAAATGAAACTACTTTCTAAGCTCCTCGTATTAATAACAAGTGTAGATGGCACCAAATTCGGTAACGAGATCGGTGAGCGCTTACGTCACCGGCCCAGTCTGACGGCAGGGAAGATTCAGCAGAGCTGCCTTTAAATTGCATGGCTGCCACCAGCTGCATCACGCGCAATCTCGGCTGTTTCGTGTCTGGACGTGAAGGCTGCGTAGGCTCCTTCATTGCGGCGGAACACAGCTTGTTGTGCGAAATACCCGTCTGTATGGCGTCAACGCGCGGAGTGGGCGAACCGATTTTGCTTCTAGCTTGCGAGCATAAAGTTCGTAACGGCAGGACTCGATGAACGGTTGTACAGCTGCAGCAAGTCCGTTCGCTCTCTTAGCTCCCTCTCCGTCTGGCCGGTAATAGCGGTGGTGTGGATAGCGCCTGGCGTAGCGAGAGGCAACAAACGCCCACGCGCTGCCTCCTGTAATAGGCAACGACGCCCGGCACAGCCTTCTATAGTAGTGCTGGATGTACAGCGGAGCTGTGTAATACACCCGTTCGTCTCAGTTCTCTACCACTCCTCAAGAGAAGCTGCCGCCAGCAATTTAATCCGAACACGTCCCAGTTTCCAAATCATATGAATCAGTAAATCGACCATTCAACTGCAAAAGCTGTAAGAGCTTGCTAATTAAGTCGATTATTTTTAGATGGTCCCACACCTAAAAACGCTATCTACGAGAAAAACGCAAAAACTTATTTTAATATTAAGCTGTTGGTCTCAGATCAACTATCGCTTTCCATCATTAATGAATAGTATTTGCTGTATACCATTTCTTAATACTAAGGATGTTATAAGCTTACGAAGTGTAAATCAGACTAAGAACAGCCGACCAGTTGCAAAGGATAAAGTAATCTTTACCTAGGTTTCAATAGATATAAATCTATCTTCTTCAGAAGACGCGGTATTATAACAACATGAAGTGATATGTCCTTATCGTTTAGGCAAACATCTGCATAGTTACGTTAATCATATAAAGTACTTACGAAGTGTGTTAAATAATTGATGTCTCAGGAGAAGAAACCAATATCCACGGATAAGACAGCAACGAACATTTGCAGCAGGAAAAGAGAGCTCTAAATTACTTGCTTAAGAGCTGCAAGCACTTTCTCGTATCAGATGTTGCCAAACAAATCGCTTCTGCTGCAAGCCCGTTGCTTTCCATATTTCCAGAGTAGATGGCGTGGAGCAAAACAAGGAAAAAATGTCTAGTAAACCTTAAGAAAAAAATGGTTCAAATGGCTCTGAGCACTATGGGACTTAACAGCTATGGTCATCAGTCCCCTAGAACTTAGAACTACTTAGACCTAACTAACCTAAGGACAACACACAACACCCAGTCATCACGAGGCAGAGAAAATCCCTGACCCCGCCGGGAATCGAACCCGGGAACCCGGGCGCGGGAAGCGAGAACGCTACCGCACGACCACGAGCTGGGGACTAAACCTTAAGAGCTATGAGCATTTGTTCAGTAGAAAAGATTTGTTTCGCAGTAGCGAAGCTAAATAAGTGCTCGCAATTCTTAAGGTATGCACTTTAGAGCCCATGATTGCTGGACTTTTTCCTTGTTTGATCCCTACTATTAACCATTCCTTCTGAGACACCATGTGTATATAGTTTAGCAGTGACTCAAGAACTGTCTTTTATGGATCGGCCGGCCGGGGTGGCCGAGCGGTTCTAGGTGCTACAGTCTGGAACCGCGTGACCTCTACGGTCGCAGGTTCGAATCCTGCATCGGGCTTGGATGTGTGTGATGTCCTTAGGTTAGTTAGGTTTAAGTAGTTCTAAGTTCTAGGGTACTGATGACCTCAGAAGTTAGGTCCCATAGTGCTCGGAGCCATTTGAACCATTTTTTTTATGGATCGAATTCTTCAGGTTTCGTCTTAAGCAAAACCAGGTAATTGCATGTTGGCTATACAGTGGATATGCAGCTTACACATATTACGACATCTAGGATGCGTATTTCATTCTTGAGGATCCTCTTTCCTCGAAGAATGTCATCACCATCTGTCGAAATCAAAAAATTCCTTCATTTTCACATGTGTACTGTAAATTTGTTGTTCTTAGCACTGTTATCAGCATTGTGCCATTTCTAACTGTTCTTTGTCCTTCAGAAGTCATGAAAATGTAGTATTCGTATGTCAACACCAGTTGATAGAGGCCACCAAAGCATAAAATTACGTGTACACTCTTGGAAGACTAAAAATAGCAGCAATATTAAAAGCAGGTGGCCCTTTCCGACTGAATTTTTACCAAGGAAAATTGCCAAACAGCTGTAGATTTTGAGCAGCTATTTTATTTTAATTTGACAACCAGTTTCGGCATTTCATTATCCCATCTTCAGGTCCTATATGCACCTCACGTATAGACAATCAGATGTATCGATATTAACATACTGAAGCCTTCAGTACCTGGATACCGTGAATTCGTTATTCAGGGTGCCTTTTTCCACGACAAATCATCGAAGTCGACACCTTCCTCCTGAATGAAACCTTTCTCCAGCCCCACTATACTGTCCGTGCCTCTCCCTATATCCTCCACAGGACGTATGCACCTGGCCCCTGAGTGCAGGGTGGAGTCGCCATCGGGCACCTTAAGCACATCTCTGTCCAGCCGCAACCCCTAATCAATAGCCCCAACAAACACCGTACAATCAACGTGTTTTTCTCCTTCCTCACCGTCACCTGCGCCACCATCTATGTCCGCTCCACTGCTCCTATCCCTATGACTTCATCACCCACGTTGACTACACCTTCTCTACCTATGTGATTGCCGCTCCCCTGCCGCCCATCGGTGGTAGCATCACTTCTTCCTCACGATCCAAGGTGACCTTGGTCCTCATCCCCAGCACACCTACCCAGAAAGCAACACCACCCCCGATGTTTTCATTGCCTCTGCCATCCTACTTTGGCATATCGCCATAGACATGTTTAAAACCACAGGTAGCGACCACCTCCCTGTCCTTCTCACCATAACGTCTGCTCACCACCCACCTCCGGCTCCCTGCCCTGCACCCCCTCCCAAGGTAGTCCAAGACTACCATCGTGCCAACTGGAATGCCTACCAGGAATCCATTGCCACCCAGGTCAAAAGCCACCCTCTTACCTATCACCATCCAGACGACATCCTCCACACCTCGTCCTTCCTTCAGAAGGCCATTACTGACGCCGTGGAGGCCCATGTTCCTACTAAAAACATCCACCCCCACGGTCCCACTCTCCCTCTGTGGATTGTCCTCCTCCTCTGCAAATCTCTCCACCACTATCAATCCTTCTTACCCACTCATGACAGGGTTACACTCTACCACCACCAGCAAATTCAGCATACCTTCGGAACCTCATTACAGCAGATCAATGGCAAGACTGGCGCCAGACCTGTACATGACTCAACGCCACCCTCCCTATAAACTCCTCCAAGCATTGGTCTTCCTTCCATGGTCTTACTGGTTTCCATTCTGCCCCCCATTACCCCCTTCTCCATAACGACTGCCCCCTTCCCAACAACCTCAGTAAGGCCAACCACTTCTTCCCACCTTTCCGAGGTCTTCTACGTCACTGATGACACTCACTTTCATTATTCCCTTTTTCCCACCATCATCGAACATGCCGATACCTCGGTCGCTCCACTCGTCCCCAGTCTCCAGTACTTGGGGCAGTTACCCCCTCTGACATCAACATTCCAATCGCAGCACAAGGCATTAAACTAATCCTCCAGTCGAAATGCAACATGGGCCCTGGTCACGACTGTGCCACCTACCACCACCTCAGAGGAAGCCCCTTCTCCTTCCCGACCGTCCTTGCCGATTTATACAACGTCATTCTCTCCACCAGCTTCTACACTGACCCGTGGAGGACTTCCCACAAATTCTTGTCCCAACAAGCCGCCTTTTTATCGCTTCTTCCTATCGTCCCATCTGCCTCACCTCCATCTAAGGAATCCATCCTCCCATCGTATCCATCACCACCTTAGTCAACACCACCTCCACCCCCCTACCCAGTGTGGCTTCCGACCCTCCTTCTCCACCAAAGATCAATTCCTTAAGCTTGTCCACCTTCTCTCCCTCCAACTTAACTCTCGTCGCTCCATCAGTTTTGTTTCCCTGGACAATGCTTACAACTCTGTATGGCATCCCAGTCTCCTCTTTTAACTCCAAATGTACGCCCTGCCTAACTATTTTGCCCATCTGGTCACTTCCTTCCTCTCACACTGTCCTTCCTATGCCACCCTCTACAATACCATTCCCATATATTTTATCCCACCGCTGTCATCCCACAAGGCTCGTCCTTTCTGCTCTCCTATATCTCCTGTACATGGCTGATATGACCAAGCCACACCCACCTGTACACCTTCTCCAATATGCTGATGACAGCGCCCTCCTGGCTCTCTATCCTACCATTCAACTGTCCCAACGCACCCTGCAAACCCACGTTGACCAGTTCACCACTTGGTGCAACCAGTGGTTCATTCACATCAACCCCTCCAAGAACCTGGCAATCACCATCGGATGCATCACCTGCTCCTTCCACCTCCATGAATTCTACCTAACCATTTATGATCATCCCATCCAGCCCACCCCCAACCTTGGCCTCACCCTTGACTGTCACCTCACCTGGACCCCTCGTCTCCTGACCATCCAACAGAAAGCCCATACCCACCTCTGCCTCCTGAAACTTCAGTTCAGCCCGACATGGGGATTGCATAATTCCATCGTTCTCCACAACTACAGATCCCTCATCTGTCCTACCCTCTGTTATGCCAACGTTGCCTGGATCTCCACACCCCCTACATTTAAAATGCCCTTCAGATCCTAGAACGCCCCATCCTCTGCCTTTCCTTGCATATCCCATCCCCACATGGCTCCTGTAAGACCTCATTCTCTTCCCCCAACTCCTCCTTTTCCTCCACAATATCTGTATCCTTTAAACTGTGTCTGCAGGCTTGATCCCCCCAACACCTGGTGTCCTCCTTCCTCTCCAACCCCCCCCCCCCCCCCCGCCCAATTGCTGTCCATCATCGCTGCATCCCTCACTCTCTCCACCTCCACACCCTCCATCTCCTTAATCAGGACAACTTCCAGCACCTCTCCATCCTGGATTATGTCTGCCCTTCCTACCAACAGTAACCTGACCATGTTGCCCCCCTCCCCAGGGCCCCCCATTTTCCTCTTCTCTCCTTCCCCCAGAGCAGTTTTACCTCCCCCCCCCCTCCGAGACTCTACACCTCTTCCTCAGCTGTTTCCCTCTCCCATCCTTCCCTCCCTGGCCGTCTTCCTTGCGCCCCCCAACCTGTATCCCCTTCCCCCCCCCCCCCGTAGCACTGTCCGTTCATGGCCACCTTTCTTTCCTTCTCCCTTGTATCCTCCCAGTTTGTTCTTCGTCGTCAGTGTGCTATGTCAGTGTTGTGTTCGTTACTGTTCTACAGTGACTTCAAGTGCTGTGATTTTAATTGTGTGCTGGACTTGTACATAGTGTTGCTGTCTGTGATTGTTTTGTGATACGCCGACCATCGCAACTTTTATGCTCGAGCCGTACTTCGCCTTGTGTTCTTTTAATCGTCACAGTATGTAGTTGTTTGTGTACACTACTTTTTTTAGATTTTTATCTCCATTTTTACAGTCACCCCCATTTTTATGCTATCTTCCATTATGTTACTCCATTTTCATATCTCTGTTTCGCCGTATTTTCTCCTTTATGTTGTTCTAAATGTGTCCCTGTTATGTACTTACTGTCTCTTGGCTGAAGAGCTGCGCCTATGCTGCTGCCAGCCCACCTCAGATGGGGAAGTGAAAAAAAAATCATCCTCATTACTCGTGGCATATCGCCCAGCACCGTAACAGTTCGAGAGTGGTCTGCATCTGCACTGAAGTGATCAGTTGGTCGTCCTCACCTTAATTGTACATGTCGTGTCTGTTCTTTCGGAACAGAAGACCCGTGTACGAATCCCCATCCAGCGCAAATTTTCAAGTTTTCCCATTAATTTACATCAATGCTATTGCGCATTGATGTAAATGAATGTCATCAGTTCCTATGTATATAGACTTACACTTCGCAGGAATGCCCTCTTTGTCTGTGCTAATCTGCTTTTTAGGTTCTCCTTGCTCCGACTGCTGTGTACTTATTTGCTCGGAAAGTAGCAGATTCCTTTAACTTCATCTATTTTGTGAACACCAACTTTGAAGCCAGCTTCGTCACTTCCCTTGTTTCTGTTACTCCTGAAAGGTGTCTGTTCATTCAGCCCTCTCCCCCTTCCCCCTCACCATATGGACGACGTATTTTTCGCATCGATCTTGGAGAGCACTTTGCCTTTGTTTTCCAACGTTGATCGATTTCGATATTTATCTCTGCTAAATGAGAAATACTTGAAGGTCCCTACACAAGCACCAATTTATCGGCCGTCCAACCATTTTCATGGCAGCCTGCACACGTCGAAGCCTGCTGCAGCCAGCAAATACAGCGCCGCCCTGTTGTGATTTTTTATCTTAAGTGCGCTGAGTTGATGTTCTGCGAGATCCCGCTAGGTTTTATCCAGAAGCAAGAATAGTGGTCTGCCTCGGCTATTTTAGAGGTGATAAGTCCCTAAAAAAAGGAGGGAAATCTGTTGGAAGGAAGTGGCTAATGCAAGGAAAGAAATTTACCCACGTTCTGTTGCTTAAGCAATTGGGAGTCAACGGTTTTCGTAAATACCTAAGAGTAGATGAAGCACACTTTTCGGAGCTGCTGAACATTACCAAACCATTCTTACCGTAAATGAATATAGTCGTGAGGGAAGGCTGTAAGCTGCGACAAGAGGCTGTTAACCAGTGGCAGAAGTTAAGAAGAGCTCAAATTCACTGCTGTTGTGTCTCCCAATAATTATTAACTAAAATGATTCCTGAAACCTGCAACGTTGACTGACGAAACACATCAGTGTTGAGCAAAATAAATAAAATAAAAGAAGTTCACTGAAAAGTTATTAATTTATTTGTGTATGTAGCATGAAAATGACCTATAAGTGTAAGAAACTCACTTCAAATTCGAAGAACGAAAACTACACATAGTGATGACACACATCATCTAATAAATACTACAAATTCATAAGAAATGAAGCATTTAACATCTGTTAAAACTGTAAAAAGTGTCCCACACTTTGCTCTTCATACCAGAGGGTCTGGATACAGACTGGACCTTTTTAACGCTTATAACAGTGAAGCAAGTATATTTTATGAATTAATGTCCATTGAATACTAATATTTCTGTTTTTAGATTCCATTTCCGATACGTATCGGAAGTAAAACCTAAAAACAGAAATACATAAGATCGACGGGCTTCTATTCTCTTCATGTGCCACACGAAACCATTATGGATTCGTTAAAAAAAATGCAAAAATTTTTGATTTCTTTCTTCTATATTGCTATACCTCACAGAGTGCCAACAAAAACCTGCAGCTCTTAAATTTATGGAGAAACTTTTTCCCTGAAGTTTCGTCCGTCTCGCACCCTGACATGTATATATGAACAACATTTAATCTCGCGCGCAGTGACAAAAGACGAACTCTTGTCGGGCGGTTGGAATGACAGCGCTATACATGGGACAACTTGTTGGGTGGGGTCGTGGAGTTCGGCTAACCGTCCGACATCCCGACATGGAAAGTTCGTCGATCGGTCAGTCAAAGAGCCTACACAGGTCCAATGTGTCGGTCTTTAGGCTGGTGCATGTGTAGGAGTCCACAAGTTTCACTTGTGGTTTTTGGAGTCGGTAGGTCGGCCAATGAACTGCTGAGCTGTGGTCATGCCACGTCAGCACAAAGAATCGTGGGGGGGGGGGGGGGAGGGGGGAGACGGTGGGAGAGACAAAGAGAGGAGGGGGGACAGTTCTACGGAGTTAGCCAGTGTGGTCAGACTTGGGCAGTTCAGTGTGTATTAGTGTGAGTTTGTACGAAAGTTGTACTGGGAAATAATTATGCTGGGAAATAATTGTTTAAAAAAAATTGATAAAATTCTAGACTAATGCCACTGCCGTACTTAGTATTTCGTGCAGGAATGTTGTCAGCGCATGTCGTGGGTACAGAAAGTATCAGTTGTTAGTGTTACTTAGCCAATGAGAGAGCAGCAGGCACACGACGTGCTCCGAAGTAATCCATTCGGAAGTGGTTGTTTCAGTCTCAGCTATTTCAGATGTGCTAGTATCGGCAAACCAAGGACACTGTCACAACTAGTGACATATACGAAAAACAGTGAAATATTTCTCTGTTCTGTGTTACTACGCAACTGATCTGCACAAGCACACTGAGAAGGAGAATCAATATTTTTTGATTATATCACGGGAGAAGGGAGGTGGATCGATGTTCGTTAATAAAATCATGGAGAAAGGTATTAATAAACACTGATCCACCTACCTTCTCCCAATACTGAATTTAAAAAAAAACATTGATCCACTTACGCAAAGAAGCGGCTTTTGCTACAGCTCTAGATGATTCCGCGCACACAAAGCTTTGCCTTTCTATAAGTTATTTCACCACCACGTTTTATACATTTTCGTGTCTATGCAATCAATCCATCATACGTGCAGCAACGCACGATGTCGCCGAGTAGAACTGCATCACATCAGTCAGTCCACTGTATTACATTCGCTGCCATATTCACAAATTATTTCTCTCGAAACTCACTAATACACCGAAAAAAAGGCCAAGAAGACAATAATTTCACTTTCGGAGTTAGAAATACATTGTCTCTGTTCTCGGCTCTCATTGGTTATGGTGAAGAATCATCCCACTGGCTGCGCGAAATTGGCGCGTTGACAACCTACGAGCAGTAGATAAGTACCGTTGTGACTATTACTGGGCCTGATCTAGAATTTAGGCAAAAATTCGATGCGTTGCACCGTTAGTTACGTAGCACTGAAGTTAGCCACCAAGCGTCGTGCACCCAAGTTCAAGCAAGTGCACGCGCTAAAATGTACTGCGCAGCCATCTGTGGATCCGTGAGTTACCAGTTATTCAAATGTTCATCAAAAATTAATGTGCCTTTTTCGAAGGTAATAAATATAAGAAAGGTGTGCAAAAGCTACGTTTGTTCCGTTTGAGGAATCCAAACTAACTCTTTAGCGATACTCTGGCAGGCTGCTTGAATCTGTGAGCACAATGACCTCGCTGACTAATTTCGATGCCAAATAACTTGAAAGCGGTGTAGCGTTTTAATTTCTTACACATTTTTCAGCAAAACCTACCCTGCAACACCTGTACAAGCTTTTCAGACTGTTTATGACCCCTCGGTGTGTACTGGTGGCTGTTTACGCGGGCCTGGAAATATGCATGTCTATACAATTATTAGACTAAACCATTAACGGACGCCACACACACTGGCATTACAGAAGCGTCCGATTCCACCCTTCTGCTTTGGCCACTGACACCATCAATATGGCGGAAACGGCTACTTGAAGGGTATATAAAATGACGACATTAACGTCACTACATACACATGCCAACAAACAAGAACAAAAACAAAAATGACAATGTCAAGCTAATGGGACAACCGCGGAAAACTGGGATTTAGGGCGGGGACAAGCTAAATATGCAACAATAAAAAAAACACGGTACCATCCCAAACAAATACAAAAAAATTAATTCACAGCATTTCGCTACACCAACGAAACCATTGCCCGAGAGGTCAGCGGATGTGTCCGATTCCTGTAGTTTTGTTAGTGTATATGCTGTAAATTAATTTTTTTATATTTGTTTTGGGATAGTGCGGTGTTCTTTTATTGTTGTGTATTTAGCTTGTCCCCGCACTAAACCCTCAATATTCCGCGGCTGGCCTGTTAGATTCATTTTAGTTTTGGAGTAAGACGCGTTAGTTTTTTTGGTATCGATAGCTGCAGTTGAGCTAGTTCTTTCTTGCTTTCTTTGAAGATAGTACACTACCAGCATTTTTTCATCATTGATTTTCATTGCCTTGAATTTTAATCCCGCTCCCGAACTTTTCTTTCATTTTTGTCACTGTTTCTTCGATTACGATGTACAGATTAAACAGCAGTTCGTCCTCGATCTCGTATCTGATTTTCCCCTCCTGGTTTTTGCAAATACGCTATATCCCCTTCCGTCCCTATAGCATACACGAATTTTCGTGTAAATTTCGTTCATCTTGCATCATTTTACATCTTTGAATACTTTTTATAGGTCGCCAGATCCTTTGAGCGTGTCTTGATTTTTCTTCGGTCTTGCTTACATTATGAAAGTCAACGTCAGAACTACCAGTCTGATGCCTCACCTTTCCTGAAGCCAAACTGATGATCAAACAAATTCTCAATTTCCTTTTCAAATTTGAATGAATGAGCTGACAAGCTGAATGTGCAGCAATTTTTGCATTTACGTCCCTAACTTCTACAGAGTTTTATGAATGATATTTTTTCAAAAGTCTGTTAAGTCTTCAGACTCAGATTCCATAAGCCAACCTCAGTAGTCATTTATTTGTTTCTTCCCCCAATGATATTAGAAATTACACGGAATGTTTCATAAGTATTGTAGTGTTCCTGCTAAGCACTCAGTAATGGCTAAATGACAATCTATTCGTGGGATGGAGAAAATTATACAGACATACAGCATATGCGGAGAAATGCCTCCATTTAATAAATTAAGTTCTGTGGTGGCCATCATGAATAGGATGGACAATAAAATAATTTTACCAGAAATCTGAGAATAGCCTTTCAAGAAATATAAAGTTATTTTCTTACCACACGACACAGTTCAGATTTTAGTAAAGTGATGTTTGGACTGTCTGCATAAACATTTGCATCCCTCTTGTTAATGAGCAGAACTATTTTCCCTTCAACCGTGACCTACAGAGACAGGAGGCGGTTGGTGAGAGGGGAATTTAGGACCAAAAATTCACACGACCATCAACTCACTGTCAGAGTAACACACGTATTTTACACCGTATGTTTGCCCCCCAGGGGTCCACAACACTTTTATGGATATGTGCGTGGCGATCACGGGACCCCGAGCTAGATCAGCTATCTTTCCTTTCTGGGCTGCATACCTCCTCTTCCCACATCCGTCCCTGTCCCTGAACCTTCCCCCTCCCCTACCCCTCCCCCTTCCCATCCCTTCCCTTCCTCTTCTCCCTCTGTTTGAGAGTATGTTTTGTGTCTATGTCTGGAGGCAGACACTTATGACTGTAAGACGTGGTTTCTCTTCTTTTCTCTCTACACTGGAAAGTCTCTGTCCTCACTTCGTCCTTCTCTTTTCCTTGATTCTTCTCTTAACCTTCTTCTCTGCTGCAGCGTTTGAGACCTCTTCTCTTCTTTACTTTTCTTTGTTCCTCCCTTTTTCTTTCATCCCTGTGTGTGTCTGAAGGCTGACCCATGCATTCCCACGCATAGCTGGTGATGGGATAACGCGTAATTCCTCACCCCGTGTAGACAATAGGACACGTACGTACTCCCTGGTAAAGGCCAGGCACAGGGAGGGGTAGATTACCCAAGCTGGTACCTTCAGAACGTGCCGATTGGTCCCTCCGTCCGTTTCTCAGGAGGTATGACCTGATGTGTGGACAGTGACCTAAGGTGGGAGTGCCCTCAGAGAAGGCCCCCCTCAGAAGGAGCGCGGCATCGGAGACGCCAGTAATCATGGGGGATTCTTTCGCAATGGTTCCCTCTACTTCTTCTGCCCACAAGAGAAAGTTAGATCAGTCTGGGACACGGACAATTCTTCTGTCAGTGCCAAAGTTCGTAGATGTTTTTCGGTTTGACGAAGGTCAAGACTTCTCCACAGTCAACCCTTTCATTATTCAGATAGTTTCAACGCAATTGCAGGCCCTGTGAAGTCTTGTTCCCATCTAGTTGTTCGAAACAGACACTGCCCTCCAGGCACAAACATAATTTTGAACTACATTGCTACACACCTTCCCTATCTAGGTATAAGAACATCGCACATTAATCCATCACACGGGGTGGTTTTTATAAAATTACTTGACGAATTATCGAATGAGGACATTCAACATTACCTGTCTGATCAGGGCGTAACGGCCGTACATTGCGTCATGAAACATATTGACAAAGAACTGGTACCAACCCGTACGCTCTTCTTGACGTCTGACTGAGTTCAGCTTCCAACATTAAAGCGGGTACGAGATCATTTCAGTTCGCCCTTACAACCCCAACCCTATGTGTTGCTATCGGTGTCAGCGGTTTAATCATACTAAGCAGTCATGTTCCACTACGGTCAAATGCGTTACATGTGTGAGGGATGCCCATGAGGGACATTGTCCACCTCCATCCCTTCGTTGCATCAACTGTATGGGCGTCCGCGCTGCTTCCCTTTGCAGATTGTCCTATCTTTAAAGATGAACGTATTACTCAGGAAATCCGAGTGAAGGGAAAGGTGTCTCCCTTTGCTGCTCGCAAGTTATTCGACAGTAGAAATCCCACTATGCTCCCAGCGGGTAAATATAGCATTGTCTTCGCCTCTCCCCGACCTACAAAAGAGGTAGCCACAGATACTTTCGATCTTACCTTTAGCGCCACAGTCGTCAGATCGGCCAGCCCAACGATCGCCCGTTCAACCTCTCCACTATCACCAGCTCACTCTAAGGCTCAACCTTCAACGGCTCCTGCTAAATCATGGGCCCCGTAATCGGACACCCGGGCTTTCTAAATCGATCCTACTCGCGAAGATTTCCTACGTACCCAGACCTCACAACCATCGACTCCTCCCTCTCCTCAACGTCCTGCTTCCTAGAAGGCTCTTAAGAAACAAAGTTCCTCCCCTTCTCCGCCATGGCGTGTCTCTTCTACAGCGCAACCCAGCAGTAGCCACACACGCCCGTCTCCCGTTTCGCTAAGATGTCAGCCGATCAACCAGCCGATCACTGGTAGCAGGAGCTGCCCCCGAACAACCTATGGATCAGGATTTTCTGCCTTTAGCTGAATACCATTCCATGCCATCAGCCGCCAGTTCTCAGCAGCCGCTGAGTTGACGGCAACTGTGGTGAGATTTTTCTCTTTTCTGTCCACCCTACGTCAATTATCCATTGGAATATCCGCGGAATTTACTTCAATCGGGATGATTTGTCGATCCTCTTACGATGTTACTCCCCGCTCGTCTTCTGTCTTCACGAAACAAAGCTACATCTCAAAAATCACTTTGTTTTCCCTCATTTTGTTTTCCCTCCGGTTTGATCTCCCCTCTGTTGATGGCACTTTGGCACATGGGGGCTTATGATTCTTCTTCATGATACTATCGATTATCACCCAATCCCCTTAAACGCTTTCTTCCAAGCTGTCAGTGTATGTCTTTCCCTTTCTGGATACACCTTCTCTCTTTGTACCATACATATTCCATCATCCACACCATTGGCAAGAGCCGATCTCCTCCATCTCCTTGGTCAGCTCCCACCCCATGTATTTGCTGGTTGGGGACTTCAATGCCGACCACCTGCTCTGGGGATCTCCGCGTCCTTGTCCGAGAGGCTCCCTATTGATTGACCTCTTCCACCAAGCGGATCTAGTTTACCTCAGTACGGGGGAACCTACATTTTTGTCTGCCTCCAAGTCAGACTTCTCTCATTTGGACCTTCTGGTTAGAACTGTTCCCCTACCTCGGCGCTTTGAATGGTTCCCTCTTGCTGATACACACTAGAGTGACCATTTTCCAAGTGTCCTTCGATTACAGCCACAGTTGTCACCTATGAGCCCAAAACGCTGGAAGTTTTCCCAAGTCGACTGGGCACTTTTCTCCTCTCTAGCAACGTTTGATGATAGTCCATTTCCTAGCATCGACGATCAGCCGCGGAACGTTCCATACCTCGTCTCGTATCTCCCCTTTGCCCAGGCGCCCACCAGTTACTTGGTGGAACAAGGCGTGCCGTGATGCAATACGCGAGTGCAGGCGTGCTCTTCGCGTTTTCCGCCACCATCCTACGTTCGCGAACTGTATCCGCTGTAAGCAGTTACGTGTGCGATGCTGTCGCATCATCCGCGATAGCAAGAAAGCAAGCTGGTACTTCTTTACCAGCTCTTTTAACACATTCGCTCCCTCATCTGTAGTTTGAAGTCGAATTCGACAGTTACCTAGCACATCTAGTTTCTCCCCTATCTCTGGCTAACTGTCGCGCAAGATACCTTAGCGGACCCAGTCGCAATTTCGAGGTCTTCAAATTACCCTCCAGCCTATCTCCTGAAGAAACCAGCAGCAGAAGTGCGACCTCTTGCTTTCTCCTCTCGAAACCGCGAAAGCTATAATACTGTTTTTTCTATGAGGGAACTCAAACACACACTCTCTTCCTCTCGCTCTTCCGCCCCAGGACCGGATGGCATCCACGTCCAAATGTCGCTGCATTTATCATACCGTAGTCTGAGTTACCTCCTTCGCCTTTGTAATCGAATTTGCACTGACAGTACCTTTCCCAACAGATGACGTGAAGCTATCGGTATTATTGTTCCGAAACCTGGAAGGGACAAACATCTCCCCTTTAGCTATCGCCCCATCTCTTTCACGAGTAGTGTATGTAAGGTTTTGGAGCGGATGGAAAATTGCCATTTAGGTTGGTGGTTGGAGTCTCGAAACCTTTTAACAACTGCCCAATGCGGTTTTGGATAGCATCGTTCTGCAATTGACCATCTTATATCATGATATCATGAACGAATTTCTCAGGAAACGCCAAACGGTGGCTATATTTTTTGATCTGGAGAGGATATACGATAACTGTTAGAGGACAGGCAACCTCCGCAAACCGTTCTCTTGAGCCTTCCGAGGGCGACTACTCCTTTCCATTCATGAATTTGCGACACAGCGCACATTTAACGTGCGGGTGAACACTACTCTCTCCCCTACTTTCTCCCAAGACAACAGGGTTCCCCAGGGCTCCATGCTTAGTGTTGTACTTTCTGCCATCGCCATAAATCCAATTATGGGCTGTGTCCTTCCCGATGTCTTGGGCTCCCTCTTTGTCGACGATTTTACAATCTGCTACAGCTCTCAACAGACCAGTCCTCTTGAATGAAGTCTTCAAGGATGTCTCGATCGCCTCCACTCATGGAGCATCGAAACCGGCTTCCGATTTTCTCCCAGTAAGGCCGTCTGCGTAAATTTTTGGCGTCGTACGGAGTTTTATCCGCCTTTTCTACATCTAGGCCCCGTCGACCTTTCATTCGTGGACGTCGCCAAATTCTTGGGAATTGACAGGAATCTGTGCTGGTCTTCCCACGTTTCATATGTTTAGACTCGTTGTCTGCGATCTGGCAGCACCCTCCATGTTCTGATTGGTACCTACTGGGAATGGACCACATGGTCCTCCTCCGCCTATATCACGCCTTAGTGCGCTCGAAATTGGACTTTGGACGCATAGTTTACTCCTCTGCACGGCTATTCCTCGGCGTCTCGACTCTGTCCACCACTGTGGAAGCATCTGGAGCTTTTTACGTCAGCCCTGTGGAGAGCCTTTATGCTTAGACTGCTGAACCTCTGCTGTCCAATGAGCTAGCTGTCCTTCTGAGCCGTTACACTAGTCATCTGACTTCCATGCCTGCTCATCTGAACCATGTCCTATTTTTCACGTTTCCTTCGATTTAGGGTGTGCAGGTCGCCCTTCCTGTCTACTACCATTGGGAGTCCGCTTCTGTCAACTGCTACATTCCCTTTCATTCCAGTTTCCAAGAACTTTCTTGCAAATGGGGGTACAGTGCCACGTTGGCTTCGCCCTCGACCTGCCTTCTCCATGATTTTTGCAAGTTTCCCAAGGATAGTACCCTCCTATAGTTTATCGTCAGGCATTTGCTGCTCTATGCTCACAAATGGAGGATGCCACATTTATTTACACTGACGGCTCAAAGACCACATTTAGTGTTGGGAGTGCTTATATTGTTGGCGACACCCCTATTAGATTACGGCTTCCCGACCAGTGTTTGGTTTTTACTGTGGAGCTTTACGCCGTTCTCCAGGCTGTCCAATACATCCATCGCTATAAGCGGATACAGTATATTATATTCTCGGATTCACTCTGCTCTCTTCTCAGCCTCCAAGCTCTTTATTCCATCCATACTCTGGTCCATCAGATTCAGCACTGCCTCCACATGTCCCCCTGAGGGCCCAGGAGTTAGAATAGGCCCGAGGTATTCCTGCCTATCGTACGAGGCGACTAAAACGAGTCTCACACCTTTCGGCCTTTATGTGATGGTCCTCTGTTTGACCTCCTTTTTTCAAAATTTTCCCGAAGAGCGAGCCAACTGGGAAAGGGTGCCTTACATCGTGCATTATGACCATCGCGTATTGACATCCTTACTCCACTTTCTCGTCGTGGCATTGCAGTCCCTATCATCCTCCCTTAAGCGAGGACACCTTCCTGGGTGCTTTTTCCTCCACTCACTATGCAGTGTCATTTTCTGCACCGACAATGACTATGGAATCCTTTGCACCTCATATCCAGCACGGTAGCCAGTACATTGCAGTGGGGCCACCATGTACCTTGTTGGTTGTAGCCCTCTGACTACACAGGGATCGCTCTGCTTATGCCTGTGCCATTAACTCCCCACATATGCCGAGGAGTAGACACCCGTTATAGGGACTCCCGGCAATGGCCATCTTGCCAGGTGGCCTCTGCTGCAGTTGTATCGCACCCATGGGGAGAGCCCTTGGTCGGAGTGGGTGGCATCAGGGTGGATGACACACCACAAAGTCTACCACATCATCACTTGCTGGTGATCGAACGCCAGCAGTCTCTAAGTGTTCCAAGTATGAGTACAATGCAATGATGTATGATCCTAAATCGTTCCCCTCCTTGGCCACACAACGGGAGGAACGCCAGGCTAAGGATGGCAGTGAACCTTATTCACCCCAGTACCTCATATATAAAAGAGCTGATTGGGACTCCTTTGTCTCGAAGTCTCACTTTTTTGTAGAGCATTTACAGGACACGTTTGGGGAGGTGGAGGGCTCGTCCAAAATGCGATCATGGTCAGTCTTGATAAAAACGGCATCCTCTGCCCAGTCACAGGCATTACTCGCTTGTGACAATCTGGGGGATGTTTTCATTACCATCACGCCTCATAAGAGCTTAGATAAGGTCCATGGTATTATATTCCACAGGGATCTTCTTTTGTAGCCTGTCAACGAGCTGCACACCAACTGAGGTGCTCATTTTGTCTGGCGCGTCCATGAGGATCCGAGGGAGAATCAGGTTGCCATCGGTGCATTCATCTTAGCCTTTGTGGGTGACACATTACCGGGGAAGGTCAAGGTGATGGTCTACCACCGTGATGTCAAGCAATATATCACCCCCGTCAATGCGGTGTTTTAGGTGGTGAAAGTTCGGCCATATGTTTTCCCACAATACTTTCAGCATTTTACAGTCAAAAATGAATATCATGGAATACAAGACCCTGGACTGACTGACCTACACTGAGGCCAAGAGGAAATTTGAGTGCCTACATCCTGTGGCTATGACCCTGTCTTGTGCTGCCACTACAAGAATAGTTGTAGCCACGTCAGTTTTGAAGTTCCAGTGAGCTCACAGAGCTGGAATACTACATGTGCCCCCTTGATGGGGGTGAGGTACTTCCCTACCTGTTGCTCCTGCACCACCTGCCTTGGGACCAATGTTCTCCCAACAGTCAGGGGCACCAGTCCCCTCTTCTCAGCCAGAAAAGCATAAGTCTTCTTCGGCTCCTCTCGATAGGAAGGGGTCCCTTCCTAGGTTTCTGCCCACCAGTGGCTGAAGTGCCCGAAATCAGCTGGTCTTAGGGCTTCACGATCATCCTCAGTCCCAGAGACTGAATCACTGAAACCCACCCAGCCAGACAAACCCAAGGATCAGCGAGAGAAATCCTGAAAGAAGACCCCCCAAGACCAAGGGATTTGCGGTGGTACCCACACCACAGATGCAAACAAGCTCTGTATCTGAGGATGAGGTGAAGAGTCTGGCGTCCGCTGAGGACCTAGATATCGCCAGACCCTCAGACACAATGGATATAGCCTGTTCTGGAAATAATTCGGTGGCAGCAGGTGACTCTGAGGTACAGACAGCCTCATTGAATGTTTCATGCCTTCCCAATCTCACCATCACGTCATCCGCAAGTGCAACTGCGGCGGTTTTTTCCATCACCTGTTTGAGTTATGGTAACTGTTATGCTTTACACCTGCTTTCTACATTGCCCTCCAAGAAACCTGGATCCCAGCAATGCGGAGCCCAGCCCTTCGTGGCTACAGCGGATATTACAAGAACCATAGCGAATATAATAGAATGCCAGATGGAGTTTGCATTAATGTCCTGAACCCAATATGTAGTGAACCTGTGCCCCTTCGACCTACTCTTGAAGCTGTGGCTGTCAGGATATGGACGATGCAGCAAATAACTGTCTGCAACATGTATTTCCCTCCAAATGGTGCGGTACCGCTGAACATATTGGCTGCACTGATTGATGAACTCCCTAAACCTTTCCTACTTTTGGGAGATTTTAACACCCATAACCCCCCTGTGGGGTAGCACCATGCTTACTGGCTGTGGCAGAGATGTCGAAAATGTCCTGTCCCAACTCTACCTCTGCCTCTTAAATACTGCAATATCCACACGTTTCAGTGTGGCTCATGGGAGTTACTCGGCCATTGATTTATCAGTTTGCAGCCCAGGACTTATCCCGTCTATCCACTGGAGAGCACAAGACGACCTGTGTGGTAGCAACCACTTGCTCATCTTCCTGTCACTCCCCTGGCATCATGCCCATAGACGCCTACCCAGATGGGCTTTAAGCAAGGCAGACTGGGTAGCCTTCACCTCTTCTGTCACCGTTGAATCTCCCCCACGTGGTGCCATAAATGTTGTGATTGTGTAGGTCACTAGATAATTTCTGCTGCGGAAAAGGCGGTCCCTAGTTTTCTAGGGTGCCTCCGGCGAAAGACAGTCCCTTGGTGGTCGCCGAAAGTCGCTGAGGCAATTAAAGAGCTTCGGCGAGCTCTATAACGACATAAGCAGTACCCTTCTGTAGAGCACCTAATAGCCCTTAAGCGGCTCCATGCTCGCGTTCGCCTACTTATAAAATGATGGAAACAGGAGTGTTGGGAGAGGTAAGTGTCGACCATTGGGTCTGGACGAAGACCAGACGTCTTATTTGGTACCAGACCCCAACAGGTTTCCCTGGTATTAACATCAATGACGTGCTCTCTACAGCCGCAAACGCAATTGCCGAACAGTTTACTGTGCACTATACTTGAGCCTCTCTGTTGGATAATTACCCTCACGCCCCCCCCCCCCCTCCCACTGCAGCCTTTCGCACCTTCAAACAGCAGATGGAAAGGAAAGTCCTCTCGTCCACTAACACCCCATTTATAGAGTGAGAGCACCAACGCTGCTCCTGGACCACACCGGATCCACAGTCAGATGATTAAACACCTCTCATCTGACTACAAGTGACATCTCCTCGTCATCTCCAACTGGATCTGGTGCGATGGCATCTTTCCATCGCAATGGCGGGAGAGCACCATCATTCCAGTGCTCAAACTTGGTAAAAAGCCGGTTAATGTGGATAGCTATCGGCCCATCAGCCTCACTAACGTTCTTTGTAGACTGCTGGAACATATGGTGTGTCGGCGGTTGGATTGAGTCATGATGTCACGTGGCCTACTGGCTCCACATCAGGACGGCTTCCGCCAGGGTCGCTCTACTACTGATAATCTTGTGTCCCTCGAGTCTGCCATCAAAACACCCTTTTCCAGACGCCAACACCTGGTTGCCATCTTTTTTGATTTATGAAAAGCGTATGACACGACCTGGTGACATCATATCCTTGCCACATTGTATGATTGAGGTCTCAGAGGCCCGCTCCCGGTTTTTATCCAAAATTTCCTGTTGCTTCATACTTTCCGTTTCCAATCCGGTACCTCACATAGTTTCCCCAACATCCAGGAGAATGGGGTCCCGCAGGGTTCTGTATTGAGTGTATATTTTTAGTGGGCACTAATGGTCTAGCAGACGCTCACCATCTCTGTGTGCAGACGACTTCTGAACTTCGTACTGCTCCACCAGTACTGGTGTTGCTGAGAAGCGCCAACAGGGAGCCATCCACAACGCGAGTCATGGGCTCTAGCCCACGGTTTCCAGTTTTCGGTCGCAAAGTCGTGCGTTACGCACTTCTATCAGCATCACACCACTCATCCGGAACCAGAACTTTATCTTAATGACGATCCACTCACTGTAGTGAAGACATATCGATTCTTAGGACTGGTTTTCGACGCCTGATTAACTTGGCTTCGTCACCTTCGTCAGCTTAAGCGGAAGTGCTGGCAGCACCTCAACGCCCTCTGCTGCCTGAGAAACACCAACTGGGGAGCAGGTCGCTCTACGCTGCTGTAGCTCTACAGAGCCCTTTTTCAATCCCGCCTTGACTATACCAATCTGGTTTAAAGTTCGGTGGCGCCCTCAAAGTTGTGTTTACTAGAACCAGTGCACCACTGCGGCGTTCGCCTAGCGACAGGAGCTTTTAGGACGAGTCCAGTGACCAGCGTCCTGGTGGAGGCCAGAGTCCCTCCATTGCAAGTTAGGTGTGCACAGTTGCTCGCCAGTTACATTGTTTACATTCGTAGTTCTCCTGATCATGCGAATTACTATCTGCTTTTCCCACCCATGGCAGTTCATGTCCCGCATCAGCGGCCCATGTCAGAGCATCCAATTACAGTTCATGTCCAATCCCTTCTTTCCAAACCGGAGTCCTTGCCTTTACCACCTATACTTGAGGTCCATTCACGTTCACCTCCCATAGGGTGCACCTAGGTAGCCAAATCGCCTGGACCTTTCACATGGCCCTAAGGACTCAGTTAACTTCGTGGTTCTCCACTGCCACTTCCTCTCGATTCTTGAGATGTACCGAGGCCATGAAATGGTTTACACCAACGGCTCGATGGCTAATTATCAGTCGGCTTTACGTATGTCCATGGAGGACATATTGAATAGCATTTCTTGCGCAATGGCTGCAGTGTTTTCTCTGCTGAGCTGGTGGCTATAAATCGTGCTCTTGAGCACATCCGTTCATGTCCTGGGGAGTCGTTTCTTCTGTGTCCTGGCTCCTTGACCAGCGTACAAGCTATCGACCAATGCTACCCTCGTCATTCTTTGGTAGCCACCATCCAGGAGTCCGCCTATGCCCTGGAACGGTCCAGTAGTTCAGTGGTGTTTGTCTGGACCCCAGGTCACGTCGGAATCGCAGGCTGGCCAAACCGCTTATGGAGATCAGCTTTTTTTGCAAGTGACCTGCGTTTAGTACTACATTGCAAGGTTTTGCGGATTTGGGAGATGGAATGGCATAACCTCAGTACGCACAACAAACTGTGTGCCATTAAGGAGACTACGAATGTGCAGAAGACCTCCACGCCGGCCATGTCAGCTGACAACACCTGATTGGCTAATTTAGTTTTACGCTTTATGTGTGACTATGGGTTTCATCATTCTACATAAGTTTTCGCACATGTCCTTTGTCACTTTGTGTTCTCCACTCTAATGCTTTTAGGCTGGATGTTTTAATGTGTCGCAGAGTTGCTGGCTTTTCCTTTTTAGCTTCGTGGTAAGTCAGCCATGGTCATCCGCTCTCTTGTTTTTATCCCTTCTACCTGTTTCTTGCTTCTCTCTGTGGTTTTCTTTTCCTGTTTCGTCCTTAGTAGTGTTGGTTTTCCTTCTGTCGTTCTTCTGCTTCTTCCTTTTTTCCTTTCTCCTTTTATTGTGCTATACGACTCCTTTCTTTTCTTCTTTCCCTTGTATAATTATTTTACCGGGAACAGGGGAACGATGAACTCGCAGTTTGGTCCCTTCCCCCCCCCCTCCCCCCTCCTTTAAACCAACCAACCAATCAGTTTTCAGCCGCGAAGTCATGTGTCATGCAATTCATCCGAAACTTGAATTTTATCTTAATGACGATCGACTCACTGCAGTGGAGGTGTATCAGTTCTTAGGACTGATTTTCGACGCCCAATTGACTTGGATACCGCACCTTCGGCAGCTTAAGCGGAAGTGCTGGCAACACCTTAATGCCCTCCGTTGGCTGAGCAACACCAACTGGGATGCAGATCGTTCTACGCTGCGGCAGCGCTACAAAGCTCTTGTTCAATCCTACCTTGGCTATGGGAGTCTTGTTTACGGTTCGGCGGCGCCCTGGGCATTGCGTTTACTCGACCCAGTGCATCACTGAGGCGTTCGCCTAGCGACAGGAGCTTTTAGAACGAGTCCAGTGACCATTGTCCTGGTGGAGGCCGGAGTCCCTCCATTGCGGATCCAACGAGCACAACTGCTCGCCAGTTACGCTGCATACATTCGTAGTTCTCCTGAGCATCCGAATTACCGTCTCCTTTTCCCACCCGCGGCAGTTCATCTCCCGCATCGGCGGCCCAGGTCAGGGCTAACGATTGCGGTTCGCGTGCGATCCCTTCTCTCCGAACTGGAGTCCTTCGATTTACCAGCTCCACTTGAGGTTCATTCACGTACACCTCCATGGTGTGCACCCCAGCCGAAGCTTCATCTGGACCTTTTGCATGGCCCTAAGGACTCCATTAACCCTGCCACTCTCCAGTATCACTTTCTCTCAATTATTGACGTGTTCCGGGGCTCTGAAGTTGTTTACACCGACGGCTCGATGGATGATGGTAATGTTGGCTTCGCCTATGTCCACAGAGGCCATATTTAACAGCATTCTTTGCCCGATGGCTGCAGTGCATTCACTGCAGAGCTTGTGGCCATATCTCGTGCGCTTCAGTACTTCCGTTCCTGTTAAGGTGAGTCGTTTCTTCTCTTTTCTGACTCCCTGAGCAGCTTACAAGCTATCGACCAGTGCTACCCTCACCATCCTTTGATAGCGAACATCTAGGTGTCCATCTCTGCCCTGGAACGGTCCAATCGTTCAGTGGTTGATCCCAGGACACATCTGAATCCCAGGCATCGAACTTGCTGACAGGCTGGTGAAACAGGCTATGCGGAAACCGCTCCTGGAGATGGGCATCTCTGAAAATGACCTGCGTTCTGTCTTACGCCCCAAGGTTTTTCGGCTTTCGGGAGACAGGGTGGCATAACAGTATGCACAACAAACTGTGTGTAATTAAGGAGACTGCGAATGTGTGGACGTCTTCCTTGCGAGCGTCTCGTACGGGATCAGTTGTCCTTTGTTGGCTATGCATTGGCCATACATGACTCACATATGGTTACCTCCTCTGTCGCAAGGACCCACCTCAGTGTCGCTGTGTCTCCTAAATGACAGTCGTCCACCTCCTGCCGGCTGGCTCTGAGCACTATGGGACTCAACTGCTGTGGTCATTAGTCCCCTAGAACTTAGAACTACTTAAACCTAACTAACCTAAGGACATCACACACATCCATGCCCGAGGTAGGATTCGAACCTGCGACCGTAGCAGTCGCACGGTTCCAGACTGCGCGCCTAGAACCGCGAGACCACCGCGGCCGTCTCCTCCTGCTGGACTGCCCACTTTTAGCCGCTCTGCGGCGGACTTTTAACTTTACCAGCACCCTACATCTGGTGTTCGGCGACAGTGCCTCAACAGCAGCCTTAGTTTTACGTTTTATTCGTGATGGTGGGTTTTGTTGTTTGATCTGCGTTTTAGCACATGTTCTTTGTCTCTCTGTGTGCTCCACCCCAGGGATATTAGGGTGGAGGTTTTAATGCGTTGCAGAGTGGCTGGCTTCTCAGTTTTCATTCTCATGGTCAACCAGCCATGATAATCTGCTTTCTTGTTTTTAATATCTTCTTCCTGTTTCGTGCCTGTCTCTGTGGTTTTCTTGTCCTGTTTTGTCCATTGTAGTGTTTGTTGTCCTTCTGTCGTTCTTGTGGTTCTTCCTTTCTCCTGTTATTGTGTCATACATCTTCTTTGTTTCCTTCTTTCCCTTGGGTAATTGTTCTACTGGGAACAAGGGACCGGTGACCTCGCAGTTTGGTCCCTTCCCCCCCCCCCCTCACTTTAAACTAACCAACCTCCAAATGCTTCACTTGGAAGGCGTCTCTGTGGCATTCGCCTGGCTCCCAGGGCATGTTGGTATCCGCGGAATCGAGGCAGCCGATGCAGCGGCAAAGCTGCAGTCTCTCTCTCTCCCTTGGCCCGCTGTTCGCATTGTTCCCTTTGCCGATCTACAAAGCGTTTTATGCCGCCGTGTTACTCCTTTATGGCACACACATTGATCTGCACTTCCCGATAATAAATTACGGGACGTCCTACCTCCTCCATGAGCTCGGACTTCTGCCTCTCGGCCTCGTCGTGTGGAGGAGGTAATTTTAACTAGAATCCAGGTAGGGTACTGTCTTTTTAGCCATCAATATCTTTTAAGTGGCGATCCTCCCCCGCTTTATTCCCACTGCTCTCAACCGTGGACGGTGAGACACCTTTTACTTCAGTGCCCCTATTTTAATCCGCTACGTGCCTATTTACAATTGTCGCCTGATATATCTTCCCTTTTAGCAGATGACATGCGCTCAGCCGATCGCGTCCTTGAGTTTATGAGTGTCAGTGAGATGACATCGGTCATTTGAAGCTCTTTTTCGGGAAAACCAACCCACCTTCAACAACAGTTTTCTAAGATTTCCTTCGATTTTAGTAGTTTCCCTCCTTCTCGAAATTCGCTTCCATTGCTGCTCATTTGAAATTCGGTTTTTTATCCTTCACTAAGCCACATCTTGGGCGCTTACGACCGTAGCAGTTTTTGCGCCCTAAAACCAGAACGAAATAAAAAGTTTTTTCCGACGTAGGCCAGACATATATATATCAGCCTGACTGTTATATCATAGGAAGTGCGTCCTTAGATAAATCATATTTCTCCTGTCCACATGTCAGTCACACCGTTGCTTCCACTAATCTATATCATCATCTGCTTGAACTCTATTCCCTCGGCAATGTGGGCTAAGCCTGGTTACTATTGATTTGACAATGTTAGTTGCAGAGGGTGGCCGGATTCCCTTCCTGCCACCGCCCTGAACCTACCGGGATGGAATTAGTGTACCCCAGCTGTCTGTGTCTAGTGTAAGCCATGGAATAGTGCAAATGGTTTCAAATGTATGCAGGTGGTGTAACTGAGGCGGAATGTGGGGAAAAGTCCAGTAGTCTCCTAGTGGGATGTGGAAAACCACCTAAAAACCACATCCAGGCTGGCTGACATACCGGCCCTCGGTGTTCATCCGCCAGGCGGAATCGATCCGGGGCCATTGCGCCTGTTTTCGCTGTTTATCCGCAAAATAAACACTTCGTAAGTTGAAATTTCCATTAATTATTTGACATTCTACACTGGACTACGCAGTCGATCAATATTATCAGTTGCTTCTCAGCTGGACGTCACCTTTTTTGCCTCCATTGGAGAAATCAGAGCATTTGTGCAACATATTTGACGTCTTCCTGCAGGATTCTGAACCCTTACAAATACTGCCCCCACCCCACCCCCCCAATCTTACAACTCAAGTTTCCCATTGACTCATCTGACACGAGCACACATCATACTGTCACACTTTGCTGCTTCTAATGCCTACCGAATCACTTACATTTACCACCACAAATATCTCCGCAACAAGACGTGAAAAATTGATCGGCTGTTGCAAGTTCACAATAGAAAATTGGACACGGGTTTCAATAGCTAAGGTGAAAATCTTCTGCCAGCTTCACGTTTATGACATAGTACACGGCCAATACTTGCTACGAAACTGCTGAAGATGATTTTAAACACGTTTCTGTTTATTGTAGAACTTAATTGTAAGTTTGTCCAATGAAGCACATACCAAGATTGTAATTCAATGGGCATACATCTAAATTCCTGCTCAATGAAGTTGGTGGCAAAATAAAAGTTGATACGGTTTCAGAATAAAAGAAAACATTACGTATGGGATCGGAGTTGTTCTAGGCTTTTCCTCGTCCATGTGTTACCGCGAGTAAATCCACATTGTGCTACGTGACACTGGGAAACTCGTGCGGATCTTTGAGAGAGTGAAATTGAATTTTGAGCCCCCGTCTTCGAATGTCGACATGACCCAAATCATAAAGCAAATATCGGGAGACCAGCTTACCGCAGCGGTGAACGACGCCGATTTAGGTTTACAGCGCGGAAAGAGTGTTGTGAACTCTTATGGAAAATACATAAACGCTGTTGTAAAACGAAGGTACTTCAGGAATAAGTAGTTTTTCAGTGAAAAAATAAAAAAATAAAAGGAACGCTGAAACACGCCAGCAATCTACTAAGTTACAGAGCAATGGTCTGCGATGCAGTAAAGATATTCGACACGAGAGCTAATACTGCAACAGCTAATCTGTTAAGCTGAATGAGTTTACAATTATCCCGATTTCTGTTTTGGGCGAAGACCATGGATCTTTCATGTATCATTCGGCGGTGAGTTGTACATGTAAGTTTGTACGCGTAACACATATATCAAGTCAACGTGTACCAGTGTGTTGCTCATTCACACTGTAACACCGAAAAAAAAGATAAAATATTTCCTGCACCATCAAAAATTTTTTGCTGCTTAATATCTGTTGGTAACTTGGAATATACTGCTATTTCTGAATCTGTAAGCTTTATTACAGAAACTTAATTTAATGCCTAATGGATGCAATAGTGTATTTATTTGTACACATACATAATTGATTGTAATTACATTGTAAATATTGTAAAGTGTTTGGTAATCGCCAACGACGAAATTGCAATAGCTGTGCCGTTGTTTCTCTTTGCGTATGGAGAAAGTGCGCGCAGCTGGCGGAGAGAAGACGCAGCAGCTTCAGTCTTGTTAAAGCGTGGGGAAGGGCGCTCCCGCAGAAGCTGTGTGCAGTCATGGTCTCACCAATGTAGGCGCACCTACTTCACTAAGCAGCGGGTAATGAGAGCAAGGCCGAAGTGGACAGGCGGAGGAAGCTGCAATTCTATCGCCTGTCCCATAATTACCCGTGGCTCTGGAGACGACTCGTGGTTGTCAACCAGCAGCAACAACAGCTGCTCACCGTTGTCGTCGGCTACATTGTGCGTCGTTAGCACAGCTACATCTTAAGACTGTTGTTAACTGACAGAGTGTAACTAATATCGTACGCGCACAACCCAGTGGCATTTTTCTCACAAACTTGAATGACTAACTTCCTTAAATAATAACCTCAATAATAAAAACTTGTGGGGCACCAATGTTGTCATTGCCCTCAGACCTTATTACCAAGAACATCCCTTTCCTTTTCATGCAGTCACCGAGTGTCGTAAAAACATGAAATTCATTAACTATTTACTGCCAGTTTTATTCGTCTGTTAATGACCAGTTTGTCTAGATTTTACTGCCTCAGTAGCAGTTCATTCTTGCATTCCACAACACAGGCTTAACTGATTTGCAATTATGAGTATTATCTTCACTCACTTAAAGCAACGTAAAATTTCACTGGCAAAACTAATAACTAAAGATAAAGCACAAATTAAGAGCGCGCAATTTCATTTATTCTGTATTTGGATTAGCGAGTTACTTCTGTTGCCTTGGTACGTATTTTATTGTTCTTATGTTCAAAGTAAATCATTTGTTCATTTGCTTAAAGTAAATTCAGTTCAATCTTTCAATAATTAAAAGTAAGTTGTTTGCCTTTTTCCAAATTTTTCACTACGTTACACTAAGGTTGCTGAGTCAATCTTTACGTAACAGAGTTTGTTACAATCAGTTATTTATTTAACCAGCAACTTCTTTTAACTCTGCTTTCAAAATTTAGTATTCCAGACTAAGTAACTGCAAACTCAGTGCTTCCTGATTCACTTATTTTCTCGTGAAACGTTGTGTAGAGTAAAAGTGTAACAATCTTCTGTTGGCACGCCAGTGATTATTTGCTTGGTTTTCTTTGCCATTACCTTTCTTAGGATTTAGGATATTCATTGCCCCAGTGGACGCGACCGTTCAAACTAGCCATTTTTTGTTAATCTGTATTTTCTGTATTAAATATTAAGTGGTCTCTTATCCCTCCTGTGTGTTTCGTGAGCGATTGCACGAAATTCCACCCATTTCAAAATTATCAGTATTTAGATTAGGCATACAATAGATTCTTCCTTCTGAAGGGTTTGTTGTTCGCGTTCCTCCTACTAACAGGCATTATTTTTTTCGGTAACGATAATCCTACTCATTGTAAAATTGCATTAGGCGTACGCGATCACCGTCATTTATGCAGCAATCCAATAGGCCGATTAGGGAGGGATAGGTAACAGTACCATTAATAATTTCATGGGAAACTCTACGAACTGTGGTTGAAAGCTGTCGTTCTTCAAAGCACCAAGGTGTTAGCTTAAATTTTATTTTTTTTCTGTTAAATTTATTATGCTCAACTAGCTAGTTTCTAACGTGTGCTCATTCTTACGCCCAACTGACTTCGACACGTCGTCACCGTAAGTACATAATCACATGCCACGCAAAGCTACATGATGATGGTTGTCAAGGGACCCGACACCGCAATGAGTATCAATTAATAACGCATATACAGGTGTTTGCGGTTCAGCCACTTGAGGATCACCGGAAAACGCCTTCCACAAAAAGAAAGAGGAAAAAAATACTACATCTTGCTGACCCAATGACTCGCGGTGAAGAACGAAGCTCTTTTCGAGGTGGTTCACACAAATTCAACATATATAATTCCGCTAAGCACTGTGAAGTGTATGACAGAGTAATTTTATTTCTACCATGTGTTAGAATTTCTTTCCATTCCATTCGCGTTTAAAGCGCTACAAAAATGACGACTTAAATACCACCGAGCGAGGTGGCGCAGTGGTTACCACTGTAGACTTGTTTTCGGCAGAATGAGTTTAAATAAATGGTTCAAATGTCTCTAAGCACTATGGGACTTAACATCTGAGGTCATCCGTCCCCTAGACTTAGAACTACTTAAACCTAACTAACCTAGGGACTTCACACACATCCATGTCCGAGGCAGGATTCGAACCAGCGACCGTAGCAGCCGCGTGGTTCCGGACTGAAGCGCCTAGAACCTCTTGGTCACAGTGGCCGGCAATGAGTTCAAAGTCCGTTTGGTCACTTAGATGTGGGTTTTCAATCCTTTGGACATACATGCATGTCCAAAGGAAATTTGCATCGTAATCAGAATAACACAGGCACTGCAATGTCGTATTCATCTGCCGATACCGGGCAAGCAGTTTCACGTACCTGTGCTAGAATCCACATAATGGATGTACGCATGCTTGACGGCATATGAAAGTTTGGAGTCTTGCTTTGAGTCGTGGGGAATTCCTAAGGGACCAAACTGCTGTGGTCATCGGTCCCTAGACTTACACACTTTTTATTATTATTTATTTTATGGCCTTCATTGGACCACTGTAGTCAAAAATACAAAGTTCTGAACAAGTTGTTACACATGGATACACTTTGGTTCGACAATAGCTTAATATATTTAGGTAACATAATTATTAGAGGCTATTCTTATATGAAAGGTGTTTTGCTCTTCTGTCTGCCCAATATTTCTTCATTCTTTCAGATATTTTCTTTCTTTCTTCATCTGCGACAACTCTTCCTGTACTCCGTTTATTGATTTTCATTTGTAGTCTGGTTTGCGGGTCTTGCAGTATTCTGGTTTTCTCTGTCTTGTTTTTCAGTCATCTACTGTAATTTGAAGTTCTTTTATATCTTCCTTAATTTCTGTGATCCATTTAATGTCGCTCTTCCTATTCCACAATTTTTGTATCATTTTTTTACTAATTCTGTTTTCTGGAGTTCTCATCAGATGTCCAAAGAATGAGATGCGGTTCTTCCTGATTGTGCTCATGACTGGTTCTATTTTCGTATATAATGTTTCATTTGATGCTATTCTCCAATGTCCATTTATTTTATACTTTTTATTTATACATGTCCTAATTATTCTTCTTTCTAATTTTAGTATTCTGTCAATTTCTGCTGTATTAGTTGTTTTGAAGATAGTTTCAGCTGCATATGTTATTTCTGGTTGTGTAACTGTTTTATAGTGTTTTAATTTTGCATCTATAGATAGGTTTTCTTTGTTGTATGTAGTTTTGGTAATGTAATTTGCATAGTTCAGTTTTTTTATTCTATTTTGCCATGATGGTTTCTCACTTAGATTGTATGTTATTATTTCGCCTAAATATTTAAATTTATCAACAATTTTGAATTCCTGTTCTCCTATTGTAATTTTGTTTGCAAGTGGTGGATCAGTTAGCATAATCTCCGTTTTTTCAAATGACATTCTAAGGCCTACTTTCTCTGCTATTTCTGGTAGTGATTTCACTTGCTGCCTGGCTTCTTGAACGGTGTTGGCTAGAGAGAGCAAGATCATCAGCGAATCGCAAGCAGTTTAAGCTAATATCATCTTTTGCACTTCCAATTCTTACCATCTTTGGATTGTCCTTGCACCATTCTCTCATTATGTATTCCAGTGCACAGTTGAAAAGTAATGGTGATAGGCAGTCACTTTGTCTTAAGCCTGTTTTTATGAGGAATGGTTCTGAAATTTCTTCTCTAAACTTCACTTTTGATTTGGTGTTGGTTAGAGAGACTTACACACTACTTAAACTAACTTACGCTAAGGACAACACACACACCCTTGACCGAGGGAGGACTCGAACCTCCAGCGGGAGGGGCCGCGCTATCCGTGACACGCCACTTCGACCCTCGCGGCCACTCCGCGCAGCTTTTGAGTCGTGCGCGATAGCCAAATGGCACGTTGACCGCTCGCGAAGAGCGAGAAATCCGGGTTGAGTCCCGGCCCGGCATAAATTCCATTCTACAGCTGATGGTTGTCCTAATTCGCAGTTGCGAATTCATTTAACGTATTTCATAATGGCTGTAGTAGCCTAGTGCCTGCTCCTTTGGACGCGCATTCATATCCAAAGGAAATCTGTATCGTAATCAAAATAACATACACTATAATATCGTATGACAGTTATTGGACTGAAAGATTCATCGCCGCCGGGGAAGACATTAAACAGGAAGGCATGCTGGTTAATGTTAAAGTTGTCAACTACAGTCGAATCGCAGGTGAACTTTCCCCATACTATAATATTGTCCCCGTTGGTCTGGAGCATCTTAAACACTGCCACAAAAATTTTTCGAACATCTCTTCTTCTGGATGATGACGTATCTGGACATGACCAACGAAATGGTGTGACATAGATCATAATTCATCTGGCCAAGTGACCCGTTTCCATTGATCCACGGTCCAACCTCGATTATCCCATGCCTACTGCAACCGTAACTGATTTCTTCGGGTCAACACGTAGAGGTCGTCTTCTATGGTGCCGAATCTTCAAAATGTGTGCTAAACAGTGTGCTCCGAACACTAGTATTTCTACCATCATTAAAATATCCCGTAAAAACTGTGACAGGTCTCCACCTATTCTGTTTTACAGATTGTAAAAGCCGGCGACCTTCACGCTCTGAGAAAAGGCGTGGACGTGCAAAGCGTTATCATCTCCTCCTGCTTTCACCATCCTTTAACTGCCTTCCATACAGGTTCACGACAGTAGCATTAGGACACCCGACCAGCTTCGTCGTTACTGATGCGTTCATCCTCAAGCGCCGCTCCATAACAATCTGAACTTCGCCAGAGTCACTTACGTTGGTGGATTTCCTGATTTGAGTCCCGTATAGTCGGTAGAAAATTGCCAATTCGTGTCCGTTGGTCTGATATACGTGCCCTACGCGTGACTAATCGCTGGCAGGTGTAATTCAGTCTTGCTCCAAGCACTGGTCATAATGTTTGTCTTATCTGAGCAGCTCCTCATGATTTCGAAAACATTTAATTCGCATGCAGTGCCTTACTCAGAAAAGAGGATGGAATTTAATGTCGTAATGGAAATTCTTTTCGACTTCGTTATAGATTCCAAATCAATACGGAATCTTTGTCAGTATGAACGAGGGTCGATTGTAAGCCTCACTGACATTCGAACGCGGACATAACCCATTCGCATACTATGCTTTTCAAAAAAAAAGAAATAAGACATTTTTAATATTGCGTCGACGAAGTCATTGGTGACCTAGCACAACGTCGTAAAAGAGTCTGGGCATTTACCTTCGCTGATTTTAAAAAACCGCAAGGACCCTAAATTTCGATGTCAGGGCATATATTTGAAACCCCGAGTTTCTAGTTCTGGACACTCATGTCGACTATGGCGACAGCTTCAGCCAGTACAAAAATATCATTTTTTTTTTATTAGCAAAAATAAACCTTGGAGAAGTTATGTATGGTGGGACAATAGCAAATATGATGAAGAAAAACAGCTTGTGAATAACGGTTAGGATAACATCGACAGTCGTCGCTCGGAAACATTTCTACCTGCGCACCTGTGCAACAGTTCGAGCGGGACATCGCCACGGCTGTCGGACCAAGGGCGCGGATTTCACCTGCCGTGACAGGTGCCAAATTTATGGAAGCGGGATTCCATAGGTGAAGTGGAAAAAGCCGTTGCGCCCGTAGGAGGAGCGCTGTTTGTGAGCTACTGTCCATAAAAGCATTGAATGCAAACATCTCGGAAGTCGCAACTTCCATACGTTCGGTGTAGGGAAACAGAATAATGAACTGAAAACATACACAAATAATGCGTGTTGGCGCAGTCATGCACATTTAGGCGGGAATTTTTTCTTTGTGTGAGTAGGGTGCTTCAGAAGTGATGGTCAGTATTCAGGGATATCAGAGGAATGATCATTCGAAACAAAAAAGAAAGTAAAGTAAAAGGCATACCTTAAGAGCTATGAGAATTTCTTGATCTTCCATACCGTGAATCATACCTCTGCTACTGTAAGCTCTTCGCTTTCTGTATTTTGGGGAGTGGTAGTGTGAACCAAATCAAGGAAAAAATTTTCAAAAAACGTGTGCTTTAAAATGCGTATCTTAAGAGCTATGAGCATTTGTCCATCTTCGCTTCTTTGAAGCACAACTTTTCTAATGAACAATTTCTCATAACTTTAAAGGTTTGCATTTTAGATCACATGTTTACTGGACGTTTTTCCTTGTTTTGGTCCGTACTACCAGTTCCCAAAGTATGGAAAGCAAAGAACCTACAGCATCAAAGATCTGTTTCATAGTATCGAAATCAAGAATTGCTCATAGCTCTTAAACTTCACATTCCTCTCATACGTGAGATGTAAGACTCTCTTGATGAAAAGTTTTTGTACTCACTTGTCAGTATGAAATTTGTCGGAGTTACGAAATCTATCTGTGCTAAACTTAACGTTCAATAAAATAAATCATCGGCCGCGGTAGCGGTGAGTAAGGCAGATTGCTAACCGAAGAGTCCCGGGTTCGATTTCTGGCCAGGTCGGAGATTTTCTCCGCTCTGGGACAGGATGTTGCGTTGTCCTTAAGTTCGTATCCTTGTAACTGACAAGACAGTAGTCTCCAGTACACTCTCGTACCGTTTTTCCAGTACTGAGATGACTGAATGGACACTAACCGAAAGACAATAACCTGAAATTTGAAAAGGAAAAAAAAGAAAAGAAAAGAAATCTGTAAATTATAGGGGCATTAGCCCAATCGGCACTGTGCGCAAAATACACCTGCAAAATCAGTGTAAGATAGTTAAAGTACTCATATTTGGCGCTCAAATAATTTCTATAAAAGTAAAGAGTTCATTTCTGCGTATGAGGGATAACTAATTCAAAAGCACGTATAAAACAACATGCCAAACGGTATTGCTTTTATTGCATATTAAAACTCACATGACATTCTATACAGGGTGTAATTATTTCAGATCTTGCAGAACAGAAGTTCCTGCAACACTTAGGGAGAACTCTACAAAGTTTGCACAACAAATCGTTTATCAGAAAAATACGCTATGCATTTGAAGGAAACACAAACAAGACTGTCCTCCATCGCTTATCCTTTTTGTTACTTATACTGACGTCATCGATATATAACAGAAGGTAACTCACAAACGTTTGAAATTAGTTAAGTTTTTGTTTTTATCAGATGATCAGTCAGTTTTAGATGGCCTTCAACAGCCTATGCTCACTGATGGAAACAGCATAGGAGAATAATTCGAATAGCTCCTACAGCAAACACAAAATTTGTGACATTTGGTAGAAAACAGCACAAACTTAGTTAAAGGGCACAGTGTAGTCAGACATGTAGGTTATATTATGTGAACATCTTCTGGTTTCATTCGCGATACCCGAAAAATTCAGTATCTACATAGCACAAATTATTAGGAAATGCTTGCCCAAAAATTTTATAAACATACGACGGTATCAAAATTGCCTTTGGGTGTGAGTGTTCAGAACTAATAAAAGCCGGCCGTTGTGGCCGAGTGGTTCTCGCCGCTTCAGTCCAGAACCGTGCTACTGCTACGGTCGCAGGTTCGAATGCTGCCTCGGGCATGGATGTGTGTGCTGTCCTTAGGATAGTTAGGTTTAAGTAGTTCTAAATCTAGGGGACTGATGACCTCAGATGTTACGTCCGATAGTGCTCAAAGCCATTTGAACTATTTGAACTAATAAAACAGACAGGAGAGACAGAGAATTCGGAAATGAGGTTTGTTTGTACTGTCTCGAGATATACACTATTTAATGGAAAGAGAAACGAAGACATCAGAGAAGGACAACAGATATTTAATCTGTGTGAGGCCATGGTAACCTTTAGAAGCAACTGAAAGAAACACATGACTTGAGTTGATAGAATACCGGAATGCCGAGCACGCTTCCCAGTGGGTGACCTTGCCGGGGAATTACGCACCATTGTTCATCCCAGTTTGTATTCCTCCATCTGAGAGCTTCAGAAAAAGGATTCACGATGCGAAACTGAAAGGTGGCCCTCTTTTTCTCCGTCTGTCACCCTATACTGGATAACAAAAGTTTGGTCAGTAAACAAACACCTGAAAGTTAACACATTGCCCACAAAGGTTGTTCTCTTCACGAGAATACCAGTTTATTATTAGGTCTACCATTTTAATTAACATATTTGGATACAAATCATGTTAAAGAAGGCTTGTAAATTGTTTTGTGCAGAATAATAATACGTAAGTGATAGTGGATGGATATGTTCAGGCGTAAGAACTGCACCACAAGCAAGCAATGAATTTACTCACGGCAGTTTCGTTGGCTAGGTCTAAGTGGCATTCTCAGAACTCAAATTAATAATCAAATTATAAGATAAAACTTTGAACTGCTCTTGTACCCATGTATCATCATAATAAAATAAAAACAGTAATGGTTGAGCAGTATTAATCAGAACAGTGGCGTATTTATGTTTACTAAACTAATGACAAGTTTTTATTCTTTTTATTACAACAACGAGCTGACAAATAGTACAAAAAATGACAAACACAAAGCAGGAGACGGATGGTGCTTGGCTGGCAAATCATTCATTGGAGTGGAAACTATACAAATTCTTCCCTCAATTAATCCGTTTTACAACACAATCTGAGTTTGTTTACAGGAATACACTGTGAGGCCCACTTCTATTCAAATGGAATGAACTACAACCAAGTATACCACAAAATATGGATCACGAAGACCAGAGAGCTGTGAATATTATTTAACAGCTCTACGCTGGTGCAGTAATACTTTACCCTGTCACCTTGATTCAGGTGGCAGCAGAAATCTGAAGAAATCTGCGCACTATGGGCGAGGGGAGGAGTGCGGCGGCAGCTTAAATGTTCTGACGCGTCCACGAAAGTTTGCAAACTACGCGGACGGGCGTTCTGATCATCGGAATGCGGTAAACTTCCCTATCACATCCCTGAAACCGCGGCACATTCCAGCGTGAGGGGCACTGTAGTGGGACGTGAAATTGAAGCGTCACCCATCCGCCAGTGTCAGCCCAGTTTGCAGGTGAATATAAGTTAATTTATTGTTTTGTTTATGTATTTTTGTGATATTTGTAATGGTTGTGAATTGTCTAAAGTTTTGTATTTATTTTTTATGTTTCATGTACGGAGAGGGAGGCGCAACGAACGGAGACAGCATCTTCGCTGCCGGGACCAGAGAGAAAATTGCTGGCCACTATACGTCGCGGGTCGACAGCCAAAGAGTAACAGAAGATTCTGAAACCGAGTTGTTGCGTCGTGCTTCTAAAAAAAAATAAAAAAAATAAGAATTTGTAATGTTTGTCCAACAATGACGTCATAGAAAGTTTAATCATATTGTTAATGTTCAGTTCTGTCTTGTCAAGGCTCAGGTTCACGTCTATATGTAGGCAGATGATAAACTAGTGGATGCTACAAAAGTTTAAATGCGTGTTCCGAGAATTTATTTATGAAGAATTATGTTACGTAATTTATTTGACAAGATTATTAATTTTTGACAACGTTCATCACGAGTTTGAATCTTGAAAGTTTATTCAATATGGTTCCAATATCTATTAAAGCAGATAACTTTCATTAATATAACTTCTGAGCAGAAACAAACGACATCTAAATTGAAAACGTTTTCGCAAACCAATTGGACTGAGTGACGTAATTCTGCGCACACGACTCAAATGATGATGTTTTAATTACAGTTTCGTTCAAGAACCATTTAGAGACAATTTAAAAAGAACTTAAATAATCTTGAAGTGTGTTGTAACTGACGTAGGTGACGAAGTCTGCACATGGTCATATGTCAAAAGAAAACCATTTGTACAAACTTGCGTCGTTACACTATACCGTGGCAAGTTTGTATAAATGGTTTTCTTTTGACATATGACCATGTGCAGACTTCGTCACCTACGTCAGTTACAACACACTTCAAAATTATTTAAGTTCTTTTTAAATTGTCTCTAAATGGTTCTTGAACGAAACTGTAATTAAAACATCATCATTTGAGTCGTGTGCGCAGAATTACGTCACTCAGTCCAATTGGTTTGCGAAAACGTTTTCAATTTAGATGTCGCTTGTTTCTGCTCAAAAGTTATATTAATGAAAGTTATCTGCTTTAATAGATATTGGGACCATATTGAATAAACTTTCAAGATTCAAACTCGTGATGAACGTTGTCAAAAATTAATAATCTTGTCAAATAAATTACGTAACATAATTCTTCATAAATAAATTCTCGGAACAGGTATTTAGACTTTTGTAGCATCCACTAGTTTATTATCTGCCTACATATAGACGTGAACCTGAGCCTTGACAAGACAGAACTGAACATTAACATTATGATTAAACTTTCTATGACGTCATTGTTGGACAAACATTACAAATTTTTTTTTTTTTTTTTTTTTTTTTTTTTTTTTTTAGAAGCACGACGCAACAACTCGGTTTCAGGATCTTCTGTTGCTCTTCGGCTGTCGACGCGCGACGTATAGTGGCCAGCAATTTTCTCTCTGGTCACGGCAGCGAAGATGCTGACTCCGTTCGTTGCGCCGTGCGCCGCCCTCTCCGCACATGAAACATAAAAAATAAATACAAAACTGTAGACAATTCACAACCATTACAAATATTACAAAAATACATAAACAAAACAGTAAATTAACTTATATTCACCTGCAAACTGGGCTGACACTGGTGGATGGGTGACGCTTCAATTTCACGTCCCACTACAGCACCCATTCGCTGGTCTGTCCAAACCAATTTGACTCACCAGCTCAATGATACGTGCTGCATATGTCAAACGTCAGACGCCAACTCAGGACTAATTAGTTCACTCTCCTGACAAACGATATTTCTTAGATAATATGCAGTTCCGTTATTGATACAGCTGGATACTGCCACTGGCTCTTAGTCCACCACAAGTCTCAGACCACAAGTCTCACCCACAAGGAAAAGACCTGAAGTTCTCGACCAGAGGAGGACCGAAAGAAGAAGAAAGCAAAGAATCACAATCAATTTCCACCAAGCCTTGGAAAGGAAGTCGAAACAGCAAAAAAAAGAAAGGCTGCACGTTGTACAAAACCAATCGAACTACCTCCCCTCTTGACTATTCTGTTGGCCTGATAGCATCAGATTTTCCACACCGGGTGAGGAAGCCTCCTGTGCATATCGTAAGAGAAGCCAATCAGCGACTCAAAATCTGTCGTCTGAAAAAATATTTTGGATTAGTAAGGCATCATTCTCACAGTAAGAGTGCCCATGTTTTGGCGAAAAACGTCTAACTACATGCGACCAGAGTCCATCATTTACAATGTAAGGTGACTATAATTTCGCACCTTACAAGCACTCATCCATATACTTTGCCATGAACTACAACCACAATTAGATATCATTTGATAGGTTGTACATCGTATATATAAATATTTAAAGGAGACTGACATTGTCATGTATGCCTTGTAAATAATTGTTAACGCTTATTGCATGACGGATTATCTTTATTATCAGAACGGCGTAATGAATGATTTCCTATACTAGTAGAGGTTGGAACGCCAATGGAGATGAAACGGCAGGCAGAACTCAAACTCTGGGTGGAAGGCCCGCACAGGTGTTGGTCCTGCTTAAAAACAGGAACTAGTTAGACGGACGCTGTGGCACCTGAGCTCTGGAGCACAATAGGGTGACGGCTGGCAGCTATTGTAGCAGGACTGGAGGAATAACCGGGAACTCTTCAAATCTTGGACGCAGGTGAAAGGAACGAAGAAGCGGCACCTCGGAAACCACGCAGGCTGGGTTACTTCCAAGGATTTTTACTGAGAAGCGCACCATTGTACAGGTATAGGTTTTTCCTAGCAAACTTTCCGGGCTGGACGACAAAAGACTAAAATATGGTTGGTCGGCGTTCAGAAGAATCTGTAGAGAGAGAGAATATTCCGTGGTTTCGGGAATGTGATTCGTTTTCGGATTTACGAGGGTGGGGAGCCGAGCCTAGCTGGGAAGCCAGCGGTGGGAGGGACGAGGTCTTCCGTTGTGAGCGCTCGGGTGTTACAGTCGCTCGGTATCAGCTTTGTTGGTACAGACGGACTGTTGTCTTTGCTCTCAGGAGAGTTTGTAGTTAGAACAGTTAGGCACTGTACTGTTGCGAACCTACACGATTCTGGACTTCACCTCCAGGTTGGAAGTCGTCATTGAGTACGCAGCGTTCAGTAATTGAGAGCACTTCTTCTGCCTATATTTACGTTGAGACGTAACTGAACTCCGTCCTTGTGGCTGGGAGTTCGCGTTTCTTGTCTGTAGAACACAGAGAGGAGAAGACAGTATTAGAGTGTATTAGTCAGAGGACCACCTTCTGCCATCCCAGTGTTTGAAAGCGTTTATTTGTGGCTGGAGTTCTTCCATCGTCGCAGACGAGTACGAGAACCATCACGTCGACACACCGGACGCAGTACATACAATGATATCGCAAATTGCTTCGGCTTATTAGGGCTGTAAAGTTAAATAGTTGTGATCACGATAGTTTATTTCCGGTGAGGTTCCAGACCACCGTAGATCATCTTTGAACGTAGTGTCTTCTAGTGTTTGGTACGTAGATGATGTCAGTCATTTCGTGTTAGTTATATTAGACCGCGCAGTCATAATAAGGGGCAGAGTTGGGCACTTGATTAATAATTTTAGTTAGGAAATATACGCAATTGTAAGGGTGATTTTATTCTGTAATAAATATATTAAACAACAACGTTTATCATTTAGTAGTATTAGTTGCCTTCATCATTCATTTATGTTTAGATTGTAATTTATATGTAGAAAAGAGCATTAAGAGATCACAAGATCTGCTTCATGGGGTAGTCAGACAGGGCCAAATCATCATTTTAGCGTTTATTATTTTCCGTTGCACATATTCATTTTTACATTCCCCTGGAGTAGCATCTTGGAACAGAGAGATCTAATTTTTCCAGTCCGACCATTTACAGTATCTGATAGAAGGCTGTTAAGCTTCCCAGGTAGGCATACCAATGAAATACATGTTTTTGCCCCTCACTGAAAGAACATGGCGATCTCCAGACGTCAGAGCAGTTACACTAAACACGTGCGCCAGTCACTCCGTCCGCATCGTCCCAGCTACTAACATGAGAATGCTCAAAACTTTATGACCTACCCACCATTTGCACAAAAGCTCAGATAACATCAGTCTCTCTTAAATGGCTTCCCCCATCCACGTTCTGCCAAGTGGCCACCACCGCGACGGACTGTCGCCTGGGCCAGGTAAAATGTTTCGCAAACCAGCGCCCTCCTCCTCTGACCCTAAGTGGAAAGAGGGGAGTGTCATTGCGTGAAGTCCCTCTGCAGGTACAGTGCTGCTTCGCGGAATCACTCACACAGCCAGGTTTCTGGAGTCAGTATTTCTGGCCAGCAATCCATCTTTCTCCCCCACTCGCTTCCACTATAGCCCATCAGGTACAAGTTCTTTACGGGCTACACATGCAGTTATAGGAACATTCTGCTCACAATTTCCTCGTGTAAAAAAGTTATAAAGAACAAGTATCAAATGTAGTACTGAAGAACACCATGATCGTGACATAAAATATTAGTATCAATGTGACTGACAGTGTTATTAAAATGAGAGAGTGGTGTGCCACCTCTCAACTTCACCACCGGTCACAAATCTGTTTAAAATCTCCATCGTCACTGCTACAGGTAAGAAATATTAAAGCATCCCAAATTCGCTTCGCTTTAAGGACATATGTAAGAATTTTAGATACCCAGAGGGAAAACAATTTGCGAAATTTTAAGTGTTTTGTGACAGTCTCATGCCATACTGTTTTTGAAATGTATGGAAACTCATCACAAAGTATTCTTCTTGTGAACGTTTTCACTAATTTTCTCATTCGCTTTCTCATTCAAACTATCGCTGATAACAGAAGGCCGCACACTCTGTGTTTAGTCATGAACATTGGGTCGTCCATCATTGAATTGTCACCCACCTTCACAGCCTCCCATCAGTCATTTAATTTTCACCATAAATCTTTAAACGTAGGCCATGTATTTCGGCTGGCTTAACGTTCTTTGCGTTCAAAAAACTTACTACGGAGAGCACTTGGCAGTTTGCGGTCTCAGACGTTGTCTTAAACATTTTGAACGATAAATTACAAATTTACAACATAACAAAATCATGGTGTAATGGCGGGAGTGGAAAGACAATGAATGAGAGAGAAGAGTGCGAACGTGAGAAACTGCGACACTAGTGGTGTGATGACGGTAGAACTAAACGATACTTACTTTCCAGACACGCCTAGCAAATATCATGGCGGACGGCTCGAGCAGTTCGTGTTTCGTTGCTGAAGCCACATTTCTACCGACGCTCAGAGACAGCTGCAAAATTTTAATTTTAATAACAAACAGCCTCAGTTGCACCGTTTACCTAGAATTTACCTAGGTTTCAGTCGGGATAACCTAACCTTCTTCAGAATAACAGTAACTACGTTTGTCCATAGTGGACATCGTCAAGCGAAAACTACAAAGCCATAAATTATCGTCAGACTGTAAAAACTTATCTGAAGCTGCCCCGGCCATACATCGCTACCGCGATGCGGCAGCCACGAGTGCTGTATTGGAACTTGTGGCTGCCGCGTCGCGGTCGCGAAGTGGGGCAACGTCAAAGGAAATCCTCCACGAATGTTTCAAATTGATATGGCAAGCAGTTCGTTTCTCCATCTCGTAGGGGAGAGGCAATTTTGATAGCTCTTCTCAAACCAGAAAAGGAGCGCACAAGTCCCAGTAGTTCCAGGAGTTGATGACACGCTGTCAGATAGTTTTGAGCAGGAGAATGGTGTCCCTCAGGGCAGTGTATATTTACTCTGTTTGTCGTAGCCATAAATAGTATCACATCTACTGTAAGCAGTTCTATCCAGCGCTCCTTATTTGTGGACGATTTTGCTGATTTTTGTTCCTCCTCCAGTGTTACAATAGTGTCCCGTCAGTTGCTGTTTTCCTTTCCTGCTCCAGTGTTCCAACAGTGTTTTCAAATCAAGGGTTTTAACTGTCTGCCGCAATGGATGCTGCACAGGCCCAGAGCAATTTTCGATTTTGTGCATTACAGGAGAGACTGCACTCCTGCTTCGGTTTTAATGCGATATTTTTGCACATTTTATATGAACACTACGAATATGCAGCTGCATTTACGGATGGGTCTAAACAGGCGAACTCCGGCGGTTCTTTTGTTTTCCCAGATCGTGTCCCCAAGGTCAGACTGCCTCAAGACTTTACTGTTTCCGATGCAGACTTATATCCGATCTTGTGGACATTGAAGCAGATGAGATGTTCGCCCAGTGCTGAATTTGTCTGTTCCGTTTCTTGAGTGCCCTTAACTCTCTAAAACGTTTGTACGAAGCAGATAAAGTGGCCCAGAATGACCAGGATGCTCTCCTCCAAGTACAACTAGTGCGAAAGGAGGTGTTAGGGGAACGAAAGAGCAGGTTTAGCTCCCAAGGAGCAAAGACGTGATCCTCAGATATTTCAGTGTGCCATCTCCCTGTATGCTATAGTTCACTGCTGAGATCGACAGTCTTGCGTCAGTGGGAGGATGAGTGACTGGAAATGACAGGCAACAAGTTGCATCTTGTAAAGCCCACAACGGCCGTGCTGTACCTCCTTCCAAAAATCCTCTTTACTCCTTACTCCACTCGCCTACGAAGTATGGCTTCTTGCTCTGGTGAGAGGACACTCTAATATGTGCTGTTCTTGCGCCACATTTTATTAGACTGTGTTTTATTTTCAGACCAGCGAGCAGCGGTAGATTTGTCGACGGATCTGCCCACTATTTTCAGTGACATCCTAACGAATGTGGTTAGAGTTTTAAAGTTTTGTGAATTGTACCACACTTTTCCCGAGATTATAGGGAGATGGTTTTAATGTGTGAACAGGGTGACTTTCCCACCCATATTTTTTGTCAGTCAGCCAGTGACATTTCTCTGTGCCTTTCTTCTAGTTTCTTTATCGTTTTACCTGCTTTTTTACTCTCATGTATAACTTATTTTACTCCTTTCTCCGTAGTTTTAGCGCATGTGAGATGGAGTGATTGTGTGGTCAGTTTGAGTGAATGAGTGTGCAAAAATTTTAGACGTTTTATTCACATTCGTTTGTTTTAATGAGTTTAAGGGTGCTGATAACCTCGCCTTTGAGCGCCCATAAGCGCCGAACACGCATTAAAGTATATCGTGGATGGTAAAAACGGACTACGCTAAACCGGCACCTGGGCAGATAAGGTGCTGAGGCGCAACACGGGCCGCAGATGACAGGGGTGAACGACGGCTGCGGAGATGGACACGGGCTGATACACGTGCAACTCTTGAGCAGCTGACTGCCCGGGTGAAGCAAGGGGCTACGCACAGTGGCTCCTCAACGACGTTGCCGCATATAGGCATCCTCAGCAGGTGCCTGATTCGTGTTGCCATGCTGATTGCTGTTTACCGGATGCAAAGGCTGGAATTTTCCGTGCTAATACAGCAACTGGACGTCCATTGAGTGGCCTTCTCAGATGAATCGCGTTTTATACTTAATCGGGCAGATGACCCTTGGCGTGTACGGCGAGAAATGTCTAGAAGCAAATACACTACAACGTCGGAATCGTTGTTGATGGAAGGGGGAGCATTAAGATCTGGGGAATGGTTTTCGTGACATTCCCTGGGTGATCTCGTTATGCTGGAAGGCCCAGAGAATCGACATAAGTATTGATCGATTCTTGGGGACCATATTCACCCCTATACAGGGTGTTACAAAAAGTACGGCCAAATTTTCAGGAAACATTCCTCACACACAAATAAAGAAAAGATGTTATCTGGACATGTGTCCGGAAACGCTTAATTTCCATGTTAGAGCTCATTTTAGTTTCGTCAGTATGTACTGTACTTCTTCGATCCACCACCAGTTGGCCCAATTGAAGGAAGGTAATGTTGACTTCGGTGCTTGTGTTGACATGCGACTCATTGTTCTACAGTACTAGCATCGAGCACATCAGTACGTAGCATCAACAGGTTAGTGTTCATCACGAACGTGGTTTTGCAGTCAGTGCAATGTTTACAAATGCGGAGTTGGCAGATGCCCATTTCATGTATGGATTAGCACGGGGCAATAGCCGTGGCGCGGTACGTTTGTATCGAGACAGATTTCCAGAACGAAGGTGTCCCGACAGGAAGACGTTCGAAGCAATTGATCGGCGTCTTAGCGAGCACGGAACATTTCAGCCCATGACTCACGACTGGGGAAGACCTAGAACGACGACGACACCTACAATGGACGAGGCAATTCCTCGTGCAGTTGACGATAACCCTAATGTCAGCGTAAGAGAAGCTGCTGCTGTGCAAGGTAACGTTGACCACGTCACTCTATGGAGAGTGCTACGGGAGAACCAGTTGTTTCCGTACCAGGTACAGCATGTGCAGTCACTATCAACAGCTGATTGGCCTCCACGGGTACACTTCTGCGAATGATTCATCCAACAATGCGTCAATCCTCATTTCAGTGCAAATGTTCTCTTTACGGATGAGGCTTCATTCCAATGTGATCAAATTGTAAATTTTCACAATCAACACGTGTGGGCTGACGAGAATACGCACGCAATTGTGCAATCACGTCATCAACACAGATTTTCTGTGAAGGTTTGGGCAGGCATTGTTGGTGATGTCTTGATCGGGCCCCATGTTCTTTGACCTACGCTCAATGGAACACGTTATCATGATTTCATACGGGATACTCTACCTGTGCTGCTAGAACATGTGCCTTTACAAGTACGACGCAACAAGTGGTTCGTGCACGATGGAGCTCCTGCACGTTTCAGTCGAAGTGTTCGTACGCTTCTCAACAACAGATTCGGTGACCGATGGATTGGTAGAGGCGGATCAATTCCGTGGCCCCCACGCTCTCCTGACCACAACCCTCTTGACTTTCATTTATGGGGTCATTTGAAAGCTCTTGTCTACGCAACCCCGGTACCAAATGTAGAGACTCTTCGCGCTCGTATTGTGGGCGGCTGTGATACAATACGCCATTCTCCAGGGCTTTATCAGCGCATCAGGGATTCCATGCGACGGAGGGTGGATGCATGTATCCTTGCTAACGGAGGACATTTTGGACATTTCCTGTAACAAAGTGTTTGAAGTCACGCTGGTACGTTCTGTTGCTGTGTTTCCATTCCATGATTAATGTGATTAGAAGAGAAGTAATAAAGTGGGCTCTAACATGGAAAGTAAGCGTTTCCGGACACATGTCCACACAACATATTTTATTTCTTTGTGTGTGAGGAATGTTTCCTGAAAGTTTGGCCGTACCTTTTTGTAACACCCTGTATACAGTTTGTATTTCCACAGCACGACAGAATCTATCAGCAGGACTATGTAACACGTCACACAGTACTCAGTGTACGTGCGTCTGAATTAGTTTCCCACACTCTCCTGTCTACCAAACTCTCCGGATTTAAATCCAATCGAGAGTCTATGGGCCCACCCCGACCTGAGGTGGAGCTTCAGTCGAGAAATACATCGCAGCTACCCACGGCACTAGAGTCGGCGTAGCTGCACTTCCCAGTCTCGCTGACACTCTTCTTACACGTCTCGCAGCAGTTCGTGCTGCGAAAGGTGGCTACTTAGACTTTCGATAATTCTTCACATTAATCCGACTGGACAGTGTATGACCAGTTACGTAGTTCCTCAGGCGGAAGAGATACTCTAACGTGGTCGTGGGCAACATAGTTTCAGCCTCAGAACGTGTCCTACCAACCGACCCCTTCTAGTCAAGTTGTGCCACAAATTCCTCTTTTCCCCAACTCTATTCAGTATTTCCCCATTAGTTACGTAATTTACCCATCTAATCTAGCATTCTTCTGTAGCGCCCCAATTCGAAAGCTTCTAGTCTCTTGCACTGTTTATCGTCCATGTTTCACTTCCATACCTGGCTACACTCCATACAAACACTTCCAGAAAAGACTTCCTGACACTTAAATTTGCAGTCCATGTTAACAAATTAGTCTTCTTCAGAAACGCTTTCCTTGCCATTGCCAGTCTACATTTTATATCGGCTCTATTTCGACCATCATCAGTTGTTTTGCTCCCCAAATAGCACAACTCACTCACTACTTTAGGTCTCTCATTTCCTAATCTAATTCCGTCAGCATCATCTGATGTAATTCTACTACATTCCATTATCCTCGTTTTGTTTTTGTTGATATTCATCTCATATCCACCTTTCAAAACACTGTCCATTGTGCTCAACTCCTCTTCCAGATCCTCTGCTGTTTCCGACAGAATTACAATGTTTTTTTTCATTCCCATGGATTTTGATTCCTACTCCAAATTTTTCTTTTGTTTCCTTTACTACTTGTTCAGTACACAGATTGAATAACATCGGGAATAGGCTACAACCCTGTCTCACTACCTTCCCAACCACTGCTTCCCTTTCATGCCCTTTGACTCTTATAGCTGACATCTGATTTCTCTACAAATTGTAAATAACATTTCGCTTCCTGTATTTTATCTCTACCACCTTCAAAAATAAAGCGTTAAAGATTATACTATTTTTGTTTTTTTGTGGAGAAAAGAACTAATTCAGGGCCTAGGTAGATGAAATGATACTCCTTGTTCCAAAAAGACCTCTCTGCATGGTCTTCGAGAGACGTACGCTCGAAGACAAAAGAAACACCACGACGGAACCACGAAGGAATTATCCGAATGCGACGAAAAGGGGTAGATGTGGTGTATAAGTACAGAAAACAAATCATTCCAGTCTCGGAAAGTTTGGTTGCTTCATTCAAGTGAAAGAGCTTCACAAACTGAGCAAGTCAATAACGCGTTGGGACACCTCTGGCCCCTTTGAAAGCAGTTTGGCACTGATAGAATTTTTGGATGTCCTGAGGGATGTCGTGCCAACTTCTGTCCAACTGTCGCGATTGCTCGTCAAATTCACGAGAGGATTGGAGGGTCATGCCCATAATGTTCCAAACGTTATCAACTGGGGAGAGATCTGGCAACTTTGCTAGCCAGGGTAGGGTTTTGAAGGCACGAAGACAAACAGTACAAAATCGTCGTGTGCGGGCGAGCATTATCTTGCTGAAGTGTAAGCCCAGGAAGACTTATGAAGGGCAACAAATCTTGGAGTATAATATCGTCGACGTAGCAGTGTATTGTAAGGGTGCCACGGTTAACAACCAGAGTGGTTCTGCTATGAAAAGAAATGGCAAGCCTCGTGGTTGTCGGGCCAAATGGCGGGCAACAGTCTCGGCGTCTCGAGACACGTCTTCTGCCTGGAATCCCATTGACTGAAGCAGATGAGTACCGCTTCAAACTGAGCCTCGATGACCAGCGACAAGACAAAGACGTTATTGACATGGTCTCTTTGTAAACCTCTTTCTATTGAGAAGAAATCATTCATTTTTTCTGACGTTGTAGTCATTTATTTTTTCACGTACGTCACATCTACCGATTTCCATCCCATTTGGATAATTCCTTCGTAGTCTGTCGTTTTTTAGCGTGTTTTGAAATCAGAGGCACTCCTGTGCTTGGAGGTCGAAGAGTCCACTTTTTCTGCTTATCTGTGATGCCATTTTTTGCTTCTCTGGTCTCTCAATGACAAAATTGAAGCTACGTGATTATAGCACATCACTTTCCTTCTGTCGAATTTTTTTTCTCAAAACAGTCCGATAACAACCCGAAGTATGTCAACTTACTTATCGCCTTCTCCATACCCATTCTGACCAGGCTGATTTCCATACTCATTTCGACCAGGCTGATCTACATGTGACAGGTAGAGTAGAAACATATCACTCCTCATCTGTATACTTAATCACAAAACCTCAAGCGGTGTCTGTCAATGTCCAGGGCTATGCTAACTTCAAAGTGTGCTAAGTGTAGCTCTCGTCGCAAGAGCCCTTTATTCGTATAAATTTCAGTCTACCATAGGGCCCTATATCTACTTGCATCAGGACTCGTGTATTTGAGGGTCGGTCTCTCTCTCTCTCTCTCTCTCTCTCTCTCTCTCTCTCTCTCTCTCTCTCTCACACACACACACACAGACACACACACGCGCGCGCGCGCGCGCGCGCGCGCGCGCGCAGGCACACGCACTTTCGTGCGCTCTGCGGATATCATGGGTCAAGCTAATCATTTCAGCACCGTTGCAGGGAAGCTTTCCAATTTATCGGGAAAAATGCCCAGATTCCTCCAGTTACCAAGAGCCGTCGGAAAGATGCAAACAACTATATGGTTCTGTCACTGACGTCAGTCTGTTGCAGAATTTTGAAACTCCTTACATCCGAATGGAGACAGAAAGTAACCTCTGCGGAATCCACGTGAATTTCTTCCTAATACGATCGGATGAATCTCCAGCTCGATGTGTCTTTCGTGAGATCAAGGAGGCATCAGATGCCGGCATCCTTGTTCCTTGACTTCCGGAAGGCGTTTGATACAGTTCCTTACTATCAACTAAATAACAAAATAGGAGCGTGCGGCACTGTGGTTCTATTGCAGAGTTCCTAGCAAAGGGAACTCAGCATACCATTCCTAACGGAGAAAGATTAAAATACAAATGTAGCTTCGAACTTAACCGAAGCCTGTGTTACAGGTCAACTGGTCTTCAAATATCGGATGATACCTGAAGCTACACGAGCGTGATGCTGTTCTGTGTAAAGAAATCGCAAGGCTAGAAAATTACAGCGTAATGTAGGGAGACCTGTAGAAGCTCGACGCTTGAGCACAACATAAGAAACATAATGAATTTCAAATAAGGGGTTAGAAAGACCCGTCGTTTGACTATTGCTGAATAATCACTACAGACCGTCACACCCATTAGATATCAGAAAGTACGTATGCATACATAGTAATTTAGAGAGGAACTATCACACAAAACTAATAGTAGAAAAGGCTGATGTCACACTAAGATTCATTTGCAGATTACTTACGAAGTGTAGTGCGTCATATCGACGTGTAGAAACGTCGTCAGATCAACATCTGAGGGTTGTCCTTACCCTGGAACAGTAACATACGGCGGATGAAAAAAATAGAGAAGATCCAAAGAAGAGCAACTGTTATCATTCCGAAAGTGTACTTTGCTACGAACGTCAGCTAATACTTTGCTTTCTCTTTTACAGAGCTTTTCAAACACTAGCGGTGTTAGATCTCGTGATGTTTGTGCCGTATCCCTGCCCACGTTTGTTACATTTTTTGTATGTTTTAATGCACAGTATAAGAAGATTATGTTACTGGATGCTATGGGGCAGCTAGAATCGCAAGGCAGACTCACTGAACGACCCGCTACATGATCATAGCGCGTGAGAACGGCCGGTCGAGCTGGAGCAGAGGGAGACGGTAGGGATTCACCTACAACTCTGGACGCCAAGAAACGAATCTTTTATTATTTATATTTGCCGTTTATCTATTAGTAGACAAGACTCACATTGCTGGTGGCGTTACTTACACTAACAGCTCGTTAATAATAATTTCAGTATCACTCAGTTCATCAGAAAATAATTACAAATGTTATTTACTGTCAGTGTTTATTTATGGAAAGGATGGACCAATCGCAAGTGCTTCCTAAAGGGGCAGGTTCAGAACTACTGAACGGCCGGCGACGCCACAGTGGTGTTGTGAGCATAGTATCACTCAATGGCCGGCGACAGCACTTTAGTATCTTTTGCATTCTGTTGTTTTGTTTAGGTAACAATAAGTTACACACGTCAACAAGTTTTTTGTTTTGTGCCCTTTCGTCATGGCAGACAAGAGACGATACGATTATTTAGGATGAATGTGCGGGCGTCTTATCTGACGTGCCGGACGACTTGGCCAATTAGGAAGAAGGCACTGGATATAAAAAAATGAAAGTGGAGCAGAATCGTCGGAAGATATTGAAATTAGTCCAAGAAGAATTCAGCAAATGGCTACGGTTGCCAAGTGATTCGGATGAATCAGACGAAGAAGACAGTGCACAGTAGTCAGACTTTGATTCACCGAGGACCAGTAAAGAATTTGAAGGATCTCCTGGTCCAAACATATTTCCCAAAGATACACAGAGCGTAGAGGATATCTTAGAATTATATACTGGGAACGATCTATTTGAATATACGTATAGCAACGAAACCAATGAGTCAAAATTGCAATAGGAGGAAACTGGATAAAAAAGTCCCAAATTTGTCGACGTTACGGGACCCGAACATAGAAAATGGTTTTGGCTTGCTATCCTTATGGGAACTGCAAAAAAAGCAAGGATCGATGATTATCGGTCAACGAATTACTCAACAGGCACACCGTTATTTCGCAAAACGATGTCCCGCAACCGATTCAGACAACTATTATCATTTTTACACTTTTCCGACAACAACAATAAACCGAATAATGCCGACCGGCTTTTCAATTGATTATCTTTCCAAAAAAGTTTAAATAAACAAATATTTGAAACAATTTTGTATTTATTTACGTATGTATATTTACTAAATTACCAAAGTAGCGGAACAGAGTTGAGAACTTATGACAGTTAACAATGAGATTAGTAAAATTTAGCAATTAGTAATTTCCCGATTATGTCAAGAACTGTAATGCATGAAGTGTTAATGTATGAAGTGCAACTCCATGTGAAGTGCAACTCTACGTAAAGACGGGATTATTATTAAAGTTGCCTCGGAAAACACATGTGTACGATCTCATGTGTATTCTAAGATCGTGTGAAGCATTTTGTAACTTTTGCAGTGTTCGGGAACTACTGATTAATGACAGGGAATCTTGATATGAATATTAACGATTGTCTGGCTCTAGAAATAGTTTTACTAATTATGTGATTGGACAAATAAAAGAAAATTAGTGGGCATCTTAACATTTTACGATTCGCATTACGCTTAGAATTTAAACCTACCACTTGCTACATTATTGTGCACTGTTTATTGCAGAACAATTATAGCTCGCGACCTACTTGAGGCAACATATACAGATTGTTCCGAGAAGTGCGGAGAGGGAGTGACCAGTATGTGCGGGGGGGAAGGGGGGGGGGAGGAGGTGGACGCACGCACTGGACTTCCGTATGTAAACCACACGTAGCACCACTGAGGGTCCCCGTGCGTGTATTGTGGCAGACGATATGTTCGTTGACCCCTCCTGGCGACGTTAGGCGTCCTTTAATATTTACGAGCAGGGTCCACTAACATCTGTACTGCGTGCTATCTACCCCACTAAGCTGGCAGCGATTTTCATCAAGAGAACCTTAATGATGAGTGTCGCTAAGCGGAGAAAGGTATTTTAGAAGAAAATCATAAAATTTAATCCTCTTGAATCTGTTCTGTCATACAGAGTAGACGGCACACGAGTCACGCACATTGCCGCAGCCTGCAGCGCCCTGCCACCTCTCAGAGTCACGACAGAGCGTCAGCCAATGTTTTGTCTCTGACAAAAGTTGATGATGTGGGCACGTTAGGCCGTCGAAAATTCGTTCTACAACGATCGATCAATCCGGCTGCAAGACTTTCAAGCAGCATATTCGCCGGGAAAAATCTACAAACATTCAAAAGTTTCTCTCCAAGACGAGATGTATCACCCGTGGAAGTTTGATGTAAAGAACTGAAAGACCCAGTATATCTCGTGAAAAAAGAGTGAAGATAAAATTACATAGATTTGAGCTTACGTGGGGAGTTACCAACAGTCGGCCGTTCCTCGCACCATACTCCACTGGAATTGGAAATGGTACACGAAGCACGCTCCACTATAATTATAATGCGGCTTGCTGTGTTTGGACGTCGACGTATAACAGGAATGCAACAGGTTTTTAATGAGCAGCAAACTCCAGCTGTGCTACGAATTCAGTGATTTTGACGTCGGCGAGACATTGAGGGTCTCATTGAGGGTCTCAATTCATCCTTGCCTTTCGAAATCTATACACACACGCCGTATTTACTTGTTTACGCGCAGCCCGTTAATTAACATTCAAGGCTTCCAATTAAATACCCTTCCTGCTTCTTCAGCGAGACTGTGCTACAGAGACGACCTCACTTTATATGGGCGAAGGCGTACAAGTATAAAGCTGTACAGTTTCATCCTCTGACTTTCGCTGCTTGTGGACTGGTGAACATAAGGTTTCCGAAGCACATCCAATTCAGGCACATATATATAAAATAAGTCATATTTTTTTTAATATTTGAAGTCCAAAAACTTTTGTTAACACAGTGCTACTAGTGGTAATGTGACTCTACACGTACAGCATATGAATGAAAATTATAGTGAAACAAACTTAGTTTCATTCACACAAATGTTAACTTAGATGTAGTAGATAAAATGCAGCTACAGAAGGTAACTGGGGAAGCAGAAGCATTCTGAAGAGTACTAACATCACTGCTGGTTTTATTACGTCTGTTTGGAGGACATCTACAGATAAAGATTATAGTAGTCATGTAAAGTTGTTTCTTCAGTCTGTGTCCAATTTTCGGCTTCCTGTGAGCTGGAAGGCAAGTAGTCTGGATGAAAAGAGAAAGCTAAACAGATGATTTAGAAAACATTCACGTAATTATATGTACAGAAAAAGAATGCTCCAATATGATTTAGAGCTCAATCTGTTCGCGTCAGTATCGCTGCACTATTGTCATATACAGTGCATGTAATGATAATACATTTGTAAATAAAAATTTTGTAACACGTAGCAATTTTGTAACAGCTCTTTTTTTCTTTTCAAGATTTTCTTTCCGAGATGTCTGTTACACTTAAACAATAGAGTGATCCAGACGTACTCTTCCTGGGTTTTCTTCACCAAATCCACATCAACATTCAATACAAAGTTTCTCCTCAAAGAAATAACATTAATTACATCTGCTTCTGATAGAGCTCTTAACATATCAGTTATTTCGTGTCTTTGTACGCTGAATAACATTAAAGTTGTACCGTAGCATAGGATACTAACCCTCTAACAATTATCTGGAATTTAGCTTCGTATCAGGCATCGTCATGGTGTAAAATCCACATCTATTCCATCTTAGTGAAATTTAGTTTATGTCTTTAGCCTCATATCGAAGAATTGTTCAACAAACTAGTAATCAGCTAAATGGACGGGCAAAACTGAGAAAGAGTTCAATCTAGGTTGCCCGCCATTTCAGACATCGATCGTTATTTCAACTGTTCAGTCCGACAAAGCTGATCTTGCATTACCTCTGTGATTTATGACCCAATTACTTAGAGCGGTTGAGCTATTTGGCTATGGTTTGAACGCCCGAATTCCGCGATGCTTCCAACGACTGAACACATTTCGTGATAAAATATGATGGCTTTCGCAAGTGTTACCAATGGTATTTTATAAATGAGTGTCGATGGGAAAACGCTAATTATGTGGAACTCTGTACATAAATTTCGGCTCAGAAGGTTCTAATTTCCGGTGATCAAATAAGAACTTGTTTTTGCAGTTACAAAAACGTTTCCCACTGAATAAAGCAAAATCGATCGATAACGGAAATACATAACCGAACACCCACTGAGATATTTTGTGATCTCTCAACGGCTTTTGACTGTGTGAATCTCGAAAGTCTTCTAGACCAGCTTAAGTACTGTGGTATGAGTGGCACGTTGCACAAATGGTTCAATTCACATGCAACTGGAAGAATGCAGAACGTTGAAACAAAGAGTACAGATCGTCTGCAAAAATCAGCGGAGTCCTCTAACTGGGGAGGTATCAAGAATTGCGTCCCACAGGGTACAGTCTTCGATCGCTTATTGTTATTCATATGTATTAGTGACTTGCCACTCTATATTATGAAAATGAAAAGCTAATTGTTTTTCTAAAGATACAAATACAGTAATCACACCCAACAAACAAGAATTAGCTGAAGAAATTTTAAACTATGTCTTTCAGAAAATTATAACGTCGTTCTCTGCTAATGGATCCTCATTAAATTTTGAGAAAACGCAGCACATACAATTCTGTACAGTAAATAGCATAACACCATTGATAAATACAGACTTTGAACAGAAGTTTGTTGCTAAGGCAGAAGATTCAAAAATTCTGGATGTGTGCGCTGAAGAGAAATTGAATTGGGAGAAACACATTGATAATCTGTTTAAATGGTTGGATTCATCTACTTTTGCTATTATGGTTATTGTAAATTTTGGTGATAAAGATGTCAGTAAATTTCCCTGCTATGCCTATTTTCATTTATTGTTTTCATATGGCATCATCTTTAGTCATTAAAAGAAAAAGTATTCGTTGTACAAAAGAGCGTAATCAGAGAAATAGCTGGAGCCTACCCAACATCGCCTTGAGGCATTTATTTAAGGAACTCGAGATATTCCCAGCATCTTCGCAATACATATATTCAGTTATGAAATTTGTTATTAATAACCCAACAAAATTAAAAAATTATAACGAAGTACATAGCTACAACACTACAAGAAACGTTGTTCTAAATCTGACTCTGCCCCAGGCACATAAAGTCGTGAATTATGCTGCCACAAAAATCTTTGGTCATTTGCCAAATAGCGTTAAGGTATGACAGATACCCAACCAACATTTAAATACAGATTAAAAGAATTTCTGAATGACAACTCCCGATCAGCGGACGAATTTTTAGGTATGAAGTAATAATTACAAAAAAAATATATTGTGTAATGAAAACTTACGTTAAACTGACACATTCCTCATCATTACGAAATGTCGTATTCATGATCTATGGAACAAGTATTAATGTAATGTAATGTAATTTGCTCAATAACCTTAATGGGTGGCTTGAGTAAAACTTGATCCATTTGCTACGTTTTTATATATCTTACTGCAGAAACACTTTGTAACAAACGTTAACATATAAGTTGATAGCGTAGTACACATTAGTCTACTAGCACTTCTTTGACGTCTATCATATACGACGCTGTCTTTATTAATAAATGAACTATTACATATGTGAAGAGAAATGAAAGTTTGATGAGAACAAAGAATAAGGAAATTAGGCTGCAGTCTGCTATTTGGGTAGGATCTATGATGTGTCCCATAAAAAATTCGTTCTCGTAGTGCGGATTTTAACTTCCTGTCAACATTGGATGTGTTTAGAGGATCGGAAATTATTAGCATGACCACAGTAACTTGACGAAGTACTTACAAAGTCAGTAATTAGTATTCAATGATCCAGATGAAAATAGAATGTAAACAATTATTTCACAATTTAGCATAACGTAAAGAAGCTTGAACTTCTAGTTAAGACATAAAACGGAATTTCTTACGAAATTTGATCAAATAAAACTACTCTCAAGTGTTCGTATTCATTTATTAATGCTTCCCACGCAGATGAGACTGTATTTCTACACTTAATATTTATGAAAATACTACAAACGCATTCAGAGTTCAAGAATGTGTAGAAATGTGTGTCGGTAATATGTGACCGCACAGTGGTGACTCTCACTTTTTTTTTTCTTTAGCCTTGTGGTTATTTTGAAGAGGCACGTCATTTGTTCCTCTCCTGTACCCGTCCCCTCAACTCAGTGTAGTACTAGCTGCCAGTGCCCTAATTATTTGTTGGCTGAATTCCATTCTCTGCCTCCCAGCACAATTGTGTCTCTCTATGCCTGGGACTATGGATGTTATTCCCTGATGTCCTATCAGCCTTTAGATTTTCCTAGTTAGTGTTGATCACAATTATTTCCGCATTCTTTATGTGAAGACTCACGATTTCTTATCAGTCCACTTAATTTTCAGGGCACTGTAACATAAAATCAAACACTTGGATTCCGCTCTTTTCTCTTCGTCCAACAGTCGACAGTTCATTTCAATGGACTGTCGTGTTCCAGATCACTTTTGCAGAAATTTCTTTCTGAACTTAAGCTCTTTAATAGATACTAGACGTCTTTCTACCAGCAATATATTTTCCTGAGGTAGTGCGCTTGTTGTATCGTCCTTGCTTCGATCACCGTGTGTTATTTCGCTTTCAAGGCAGTATACGAGGGGGGGACCCAAAAAGAAACGGGAAATTAGGCATAACGTCTTTATTTCTCAATATTTTTACGTCAAATTTTGATCACCTTCAACGCACTTATTCCAACGATCTTTCAGATGTTAAAAACAGTTTTTAAATTCACTTATCGAGATGTTCTTTATGCATTCCAGTGATTTTTGTTTTACCTCCTCCACAGTGGCAAAAAGTTTTCTTTCCATGTCTTTCTTGAGCCTGGGGAACAAAAATAAATCAAAGGGCGCTAGATCCGGTGAATACGGGGGAGGTGGGAGGGGGGGGGGGGCGAGGTGGAATATCGGTGTCATGCCGTTTTTGGTCGAAAACTGCTTTACGGAGAGGGCGGTGTGTGTCTGCGAGTTGTTATGACGGAAAAACCAGTCGCCTGTGCGCCAAAGACCTACCTTTTTCTTCCGGATACTCTCCCTCAGTCTTTTCAAAATCTGTAACTAGAGCTCTTGGTTGACAGTTTGGCCCTTTCGAACGAACTCCGCGTGCATAACACCTCAACAAACGAAGAAACAAATGAGCATTGTCTTGACGCTTGTCTTCACTTGGCGACCTCTTTTGGGACTAGGAGAGCCACTTGTCTTCCACTGGCTTGATTGCGTCTTTTTTCGGGGTTCTATGCATAGCCCCACGATTCATCGTCAGTACTCACCTTGGAAAAAAATTCAGGATCCTCTGTGAGCTGATTTTGAGCTCAAAACATGCCTGAAGTCGACGCTTCCTTTGCTCGCCTGTGAGAAGGCGAGGGACAACTTTGACTGCAACCTTTCTCGTGTGTAAATCTTTGGATATAATCCTCTAAATTGAACCCCATAATATTGCAGATATCTCAAAGAGCTGTTCAATGGTTCAGCGACTGTCTTCACGAAAAAGAGCATTGATTTTGTCGACGTTTTCGTCATTTATTGACGTTCAGGGAAGTCATAAACGGGGTTGGTCTTCAATTGACATTTCTCCATGTTTAAAACGTAAAGACACTAGTTGACTTTCGTTTTACTTAGGACGGCGTCCCCATATGCTGTCTTAAGCATTACAATAATTTCAGCGGCAGATTTCCCCAACAGGAAACAAAAGTTCACAGCCACTTGTTGCTCTCGACAACCTGCCATCACATTTTCTCCGAAATGGAAAAGTTGTTTTACTAAAAATAATTCTCGTGGGCGAACCGATGCAGTCACAGCGACACAACTTTGAACACTGACTCAGGTGGCGTGGCCGTAACGGATACCAGGTCGAACAATAGGTTCCCCCATTCTCCCATCCCAACGCATCCCACTTCCCGTCACTTTTGGGTCCCCCTCGGAATTCCTTCCCCTTTCTTTAAACCCTTCGATATGGTCTTCTAAGAGCAGTTGGAAAGTAAAGGTGATGCTCTGTAGAAGTATTTTAGAACCTATAATAAGAAATTCAGCCTTCAGTTGCAAGGTAAATTTTTTCTTTTTCTTTTTTTTTGTTATCTAGGTTTCGATGCCAATAATGGTATCTTCTTCAGAACAAAAATTAAATTATTTTGAGGGCCAAGCGTTGGTTACGTCACAGAATTAAAAAAAATTACGTTGCAACTGAAGGCTGAATTTCTTACTGGCTGAACAATTCACGGTTGCTGAAGCGCTGCGATATGTTAAAGATTTGCATCTTCTTAACTTTCCAACTGATCATACAAGACCTTAACAGATGTTTTACCTTCCGGACTGAAATGAGTTAGTGATAAACTTTCAGTTAATGATAAACTTAGCATCAAAATTGGGGACAACCTATGGATGTGAATATTGGGAGCTTGCTGCAAAAATTGAAATAAGCTGAGAGCTATAGAAACGAACTGTACCAGAATATCGTGTAGAATATCTGAGTGAAACCATGATTAGGGAAGTGACCCAGGTTCAAGAAAGCCTCACAAATAGGCCGGAAGAAATGGATCTCGCCTGCTTCGAATATACAATGCGAATGATGAATTGTAGATGACAAAAGTCATGTTGATATACCACCCTTAAGGAAAAAGAAGTGAAAGACAGGAAGTTGCCTGGTTGGATGGAATGAAGTGAGATGTGATAAAAACAGAAACAGAAGATAAGGAAATATAATAATATAAAAAAATATAGTAGCAGATATGTGGTATGCGTCGACAGCTTTAGGAACCCCGAAAAAGAGAGTTTCGCTACTCCTCATTATTTTCGTTTTCTTCACTTCGTTCTCAATGTGGTTCTTTTCAATAGGTCTTATAATCGTTTCTTACATACATAAAGTATAGCAATGTCATCAGTGAATCTCCTCACTGATATATCCCCATCCTGAATTTTAATCCTAGTTCTGATCCATTTCTTACTCATTTTATTAAGATAAGGTACATACGTGTGACAAGACGAGAGAAAGTAGGGCGCATACGAGGGTGTATAGACGATCGTTCTTTCCTAGCTCCATCTGGGAATATAACAGGATAGAGAATGACCAGTGGCACAACGTACTCTCCGGTATGCATTGTATGGTCGCTTGCGAAGTATGCATGTAGATGAAGTAGTAAAACAGGCTGCTGCAACGCCACACTTTCGCCACACTGAAAACAATTTGAGAATAGTGCACAATACACAACAGACAAATTTTGTCTAACGTTGCAAAATAATTGTTCTGACCATTTCGTTGTGTGAGTTACATAAAACTATAGGACGTGAAAGCGTCCTGCAGTCACTTATCTTATTGGAGAGCTCATTAGGTAATTTGTGCTTTCAAATCGCATTTCACGTCCTCTGCAGCAATGTTTGAACATACGCCTATGTTATAGCCTCTGCAAATGTTTCCTATAAATTAAAAATAGCTCCTGTAGATACCTTTATAGCTATTGAATGCTACTGTGGAAGAGAGAGCAGTGTCAAAAGCTATTAAAAGAAAATTCTCGTTCCGATAACGGTTTTCCAGCCCGAATCCCCAGCCCGAATCCCCAGCCCGAATCCTACTCCACCAAAATCCTGCGGTGCAATAAAAATAACAATTCTCATTAAGTAGTCAAGGATGAAATCTTAATGAAGGTAAAAATTTTGTATGTTCGTAAAAAGGGCACTATGTATACATGACGACATATTATGACAATTCTTTGCTGAATTTCCAGCTTAAGGACTTGGTATGCGTCTTGCTAGTAAAAGCTAAATTGCCCCGATGTCCATTCCTATTATCGTCATCGCTGCCGACAAGATGTTTCCCTTAACGTCCCGTCGGTTCCAGTACTGCACAGACCCTCAGCGCAAATTCCTTCCGCTCTTAACAGCCCATAGCTCAACGCTGCAACATGGAATCTCACGGAAGTGCGAATGGTCTTCCTGAGCTAAACTTGGTGCCTGTCTCACGGTAGATTTCAAGAGAGCCACTTTCCTTTCCAGCATGGACACGTCCACACTATAGTAGCCCGTACCGAAGTCCGAGAGCAGACTACACCGTGAAGAAGATACTGTTTTTACGTGACTTCCGAAGAGGCTGAGTTACACTGTTACCTGGCACTGTGGTTATTGCTACGTTTAACAGCTAGTGCTACAAATAATACCAAAGCATAAGTGCCTGACAGATGCAGTTTCACAGTATAAACAAAAGTTACAATACGCACAAAATGACTAACTTTTAAATCAAAAAATATTTCACAACAAGAGGGAAAAAATTGCACAACTTTGAGGCGAAAATGAGTTTTAAACAATATTTTAAATATGGCTCCTCATCACACTGTGTGGCGTCTGAAATGGCGTAATTGTAGGTACATAGCTAGTGAATCTATCAGTACTCGTTTCTCTTAATTTTAGTTCCGAGATAAGTAGTAACCTGGCCGTGAAATGGAATTACGGTGAATTGTACATGACGACGCTGACGATAAAAAGTTTCTTGTGTTCTTTAGTTTGCACTTTAACATGTACGATATGTATGTTACATATTGATAATATCCATGCAGATCTACATCACTAGACAATCTGCAAGACGATACTGAGTGCTTCGTCTGGAAACTACCAACAATAGAAGCCCGAGGCCAGACTGAAGAAAGCAATACATCAGACATAATGGCTTTCAAAACAGACTTCCGGACGTCTTGGAATGGATAAACACAGGTCCCGTAGAGAGAGAATCTTGTACCATTCTCCCTGCAAAATAGTGACAAATTAAGGCAAAGATTATATAGGTGGAAAGCCATCACGCACCCTTCTCTCCAAAGCAGATCACAAAGGCTCTGTCATACGGAGATCTGGTGGCTGTGGCGACCGGAAGAGATGCGAAAATTGAACACCGGTCCTGGAATAGGGGCCATGTGACTGAGGGACACGTAGTACCATGAAACGGACGTCATCAGCCAGAGTGGTCGTGTAATCCTTGGCAGTAATTCCACCGTGCAGAGTAACCACGGATTCAATGGAAAACCACGATATGCTGCCCAAACCACCGAATACCCACCATATTTCGATCTTAGGACGTAAACTCAGTCGTAAGTTAGAAACAATGTGAAAAAAGAATAATCCGACCAAATTACATTCTTTCATCGGCCCTTACTTTATACACTCCTGGAAATTGAAATAAGAACACCGTGAATTGATTGTCCCAGGAAGGGGAAACTTTATTGACACATTCCTGGGGTCAGATACATCACATGATCACACTGACAGAACCACAGGCACACAGACACAGGCAACAGAGCATGCACAATGTCGGCACTAGTACAGTGTATATCCACCTTTCGCAGCAATGCAGGCTGCTATTCTCCCATGGAGACGATCGTAGAGATGCTGGATGTAGTCCTGTGGAACGGCTTGCCATGCCATTTCCACCTGGCGCCTCAGTTGGACCAGCGTTCGTGCTGGACGTGCAGACCGCGTGAGACGACGCTTCATTCAGTCCCAAACATGCTCAATGGGGGACAGATCCGGAGATCTTGCTGGCCAGGGTAGTTGACTTACACCTTCTAGAGCACGTTGGGTGGCACGGGATACATGCGGACGTGCATTGTCCTGTTGGAACAGCAAGTTCCCTTGCCGGTCTAGGAATGGTAGAACGATGGGTTCGATGACGGTTTGGATGTACCGTGCACTATTCAGTGTCCCCTCGATGATCACCAGTGGTGTACGGCCAGTGTAGGAGATCGCTCCCCACACCATGATGCCGGGTGTTGGCCCTGTGTGCCTCGGTCGTATGCAGTCCTGATTGTGGCGCTCACCTGCACGGCGCCAAACACGCATACGACCATCATTGGCACCAAGGCAGAAGCGACTCTCATCGCTGAAGACGACACGTCTCCATTCGTCCCTCCATTCACGCCTGTCGCGACACCACTGGAGGCGGGCTGCACGATGTTGGGGCGTGAGCGGAAGACGGCCTAACGGTGTGCGGGACCGTAGCCCAGCTTCATGGAGACGGTTGCGAATGGTCCTCGCCGATACCCCAGGAGCAACAGTGTCCCTAATTTGCTGGGAAGTGGCGGTGCGGTCCCCTACGGCACTGCGTAGGATCCTACGGTCTTGGCGTGCATCCGTGCGTCGCTGCGGTCCGGTCCCAGGTCGACGGGCACGTGCACCTTCCGCCGACCACTGGCGACAACATCGATGTACTGTGGAGACCTCACGCCCCACGCGTTGAGCAATTCGGCGGTACGTCCACCCGGCCTCCCGCATGCCCACTATACGCCCTCGCTCAAAGTCCGTCAACTGCACATACGGTTCACGTCCACGCTGTCGCGGCATGCTACCAGTGTTAAAGACTGCGATGGAGCTCCGTATGCCACGGCAAACTGGCTGACACTGACGGCGGCGGTGCACAAATGCTGCGCAGCTAGCGCCATTCGACGGCCAACACCGCGGTTCCTGGTGTGTCCGCTGTGCCGTGTGTGCCATCATTGCTTGTACAGCTCTCTCGCAGTGTCCGGAGCAAGTATGGTGGGTCTGACACACCGGTGTCAATGTGTTCTTTTTTCCATTTCCAGGAGTGTAGCTTCGGCACCAGTTTCTCCTGTTAAGGACAGCTGTATCACTCATGACTGGTTTTGGATTTCCAGCTCGCCCTGCAATTTCTACCTTATGCAAGTCCCTTCGTGTTGTTCTGGTGCTGACAGAGTTCGCGAAAGAGATATTCATTCAATAGCGACTTCTGCAGTTGTCGTCTTATTTGTCGTCAGTCTTCAACATTCGTTCTTCACTATTCATTAACAGAGACTTTTGCCGATACACTACTGACTATTAAAATTGCTACACCACGAAGATGACGTGCTGCAGACGCGAAATTTAACCGACTGGAAGAAGATGATTAGCTTTTCAGAGCATTCACACAAGGTTGGCGCCGGTGGCGACACCTACAACGTGCTGACATGAGGAAAGTTCCCTACCGATTTCTCATACACAAACAACAGTTGACCGGCGTTTCCTGGTGAAACGTTGTTGTGCTGCCTCGTGTAAGGAGAAGAAATGCGTACCATCACGTTTCCGACTCTGATAAAGGTCGGATTGTAGCCTATCACGATTGCGGTTTATCGTATCGCGACATTGCTGCTCGCGTTGGTCGAGATCCAATGACTGTTAGCAGAATATGGAATCGGTGGGTTCAGGGGGGTAATACGGAACGCCGTGCTGGATCCCAACGGCCTCGTGTCACTAGCACTCGAGATGACAGGCATCTTATCAGCATGGCTGTAACGGATCGTGCAGCCACGTCTCGATCCCTGAGTCAACAGATCGGGGCGTTTACAAGACAATAACCATCTACACGAACAGTTCGAAGATATTTGCAGCAGCATGGATTATCAGCTCGGCAATCAATGGCGGCGGTTACCCTTGACGTTGCATCACAGACAGGAGCGCCTGAGATACAGTACTCAACGACGAACCTGGGTACACCAATGGCAAAACGTCATTTTTTCGGATGAATCCAGGTTCTGTTTATAGCATCATGATGGTCGCATCCGTGTTTGGCGACATCGCGGTGAACGCACATTGGAAGCGTGTATTCGTCATCGTCAAACTGGCGTATCACCCAGCGTGATGGTCTGGGGTGCCATTGGTTACACGTCTCGGTCACCTCTTGTTCGCATTGAAGGCACTTTGAACAGTGGACGTTAGATTTCAGATGTGTTACGACCCGTGGCTCTACCCTTCATTCGATCCCTGCGAAACCCTACATTTCAGCACGATAATTCACGACCGCATGTTGCAGGTCCTGTACGGGCCTTTCTGGATACAGAAAATGTTCGACTGCTGCCCTGGCCAGCACATTCTCCAGATCTCTCAGCAATTGAAAACGTCTGGTCAATGGTGGCCGAGCAACTGGCTCGTCACAATACGCCAGTCACCTTTCTTGATGAACTGTGGTATCGTGTCGAAGCTGCATGGGCAGCTGTACCTGTAGATGCCATCCAAGCTCTGTTTGACTCAATGCCCAGGCGTGTCAAGGCCGTTATTGCGGCCAGAGATAGTTGTTCTGGGTGCTGATTTCTCAGGATCTATGCACCCAAATTGCGTGAAAATGTAATCACGTGTCAGTTCTAGTATAATGTATTTCTCCAATGAATACCCATTTATCATCTGAATTTCTTCTTGGTGTAGCAATTTTAATGGCCAGTAGTGTAAGTTAGTGGATGATGTTATTCCGCTTTCCATATGTGCGGTATAAATCTTCGACATAGTGCCTTTTGTAACACGTAACACTTTGGTTCCGTTGCTTACGGAAACACCCACCATATGAGTACCAAAAATTTGCCCACGTTTTAAGTCACTCGATTCCGACATACTGCAATCACAACTACACAGCAGAACAATGTTCTATTCACCACTGACGCTGTAAGTAGCGTGAATAAAAGGTCGCTATGCGTAAGAAGCGTGAAGTGCATTTTGAATGTATCCTCATTGCTAAGAGAGCCACGAGCACTTTGAATAAGAGGATGCTATCTGACATTGAAATCAACGTAAAAGATTGGTTCGCCACCAACTCTAGCCACATGAGAAATAAGAGGTTGCTCTGAGTCGGAAAATTACTTAATTTATTCATAAGAAAAACTCACAAAAGATGTCCATTATAATTATCCGGGCTGTTATGCCGTTGTCGGTTGATGAATTCTGTGTCGATTCCCAACGGAGCATGCTTTCCAGCCAGGGAACCACAATATTCGTTTCGAGGAGACGCAAGTACTAGTGGCCACAAGCGGATATTACGAAAGGCTCTACAGGGAGGCAATCGAAACCGCTAAACACCCAAATAATTTCAACCGAAAGGAGGAGGGTATGAAATTAAACGGCATATGGATGCCGGTGTTAAAGAAGATGTGTACCACCCGTCCACTACTGGGTGATGGCGACGGCGACGGACAGCGGCCAATTGCACTGACGTTTTCAAAACACGTGACGTCACGCCGCGGCGTGGGAGCGCGCGGACACGGAATTTAGCGGCAGTCAGTAGCGAGCCAGTGGGTGTGTTGGACCTTCCATTGAGCTACGGACCCCCTTGAAGATGTCTCCCGCAGTAGGAGACGAAACGTAGGGAATCGACACAGAATTCATCAACCGACCACGGCATAACAGCCCGGATAATTATAATGGACATGATATTTCCGGCCGTGAAAGTCTACATTTTAGTAACTCACAAAAGAACATTCATTCTAAAGTCAGTGATAAAGAATGGGATGTAATTATTAATATGATCCAGGCATGGTCCACGTGAATCAAATACTGAATAAAGTAAAGAGTGTGTGAACACTGTGCATAAGTGCAGCTTGCAGCAGCATTCCTGAAAACAAGATCTATTCCAAAGCATTTGTTTTAAATGAAAATGGACATTAAGAATTCGTCCTGTGCGCATTGAAACGTTGTGGATGGGCTAACAAGGAAAACTAGAAGGTAAATGGCGTAGGTAACGGAGACGTAACATGGGTACACTGGATGAGATTGGAGGTAAAATTATCTTTATTCCTTAAAACATTGATGCAATGCATTTATAGAACTTCTGTTGCCTGGTAACTCAGTATAATTGTTTGTGAAACGCTATACGTTTCACAACAGACTCGTGTGCCCACGTGGTTCGCGGAGACACAATGCCTACGTACCGTGGCCAAATTTTAGTAACATCAAACCACGCAGTCGCGAACAATTAACATTTTACAGAGGACACGTTTGAATAGACAAATGATAATGGCAGAGTACCAACAAACTCTAATATTAACCCATGTGGATGGTGTCCACCGGACATAAAGTAATGAGACAAAGAAAATTCACAAAGAAGCAAAGATCACCTGGATTCGGAAAAGATTAGAATGCATACACACGCAGTTGCAGGCACACAGACATTCACACTGAACCGAGGGCTACCTTCTTCTTACGGATCAAAGTCAAGTCTGCATTAGGAATCAAACTGAAAGTATGCAAAAGCCTTGCATTGCTTGCTGTGACCCAGCAAATCAATCTTTATAAGATGAAACGCGAGACCAAAAGCTAAAAGCTCCCTTCTTGCAATGAGACAACGCGCCACGCCGTTAAGTCAACTCACCCTTCTTCGAAGAGACTTCGCCTGCAGACCCTCGGCGAGCTGGAAGCAGGCTAACCGTCTCACACACTCAGACGTCTCCCACGCGACCCTGTTGCCAGGAAAACCCAGAAAGGAGGCTTCCGCCACCAACCTAACACCGGTAACTTTCACACAAGGGGAGGAAGCCTCTTTGCCTACCTGAAAACTACAAGGGTTGGCCATTCTGTACGACTACCGCTGATTCTCTATAGCAGACTAAACCACTGTATAGCAAAATGAAACACACCCACATTCATTCACTCACGTATGCCAGAGAGTTCTGTATCATTGGCAAGCAAACAAAACGACAATGAAAGGGGACTACATGACCCTTTAAACACATTCAAGGTATTGAGGATGTTGCACAGTAATCGTTCGTGGTGAAATAAAACAACGCAAATTACAAGCTTCGTAGGATCTGCATTTTCGTTCAAACACGTATTTCTCGCGGTGTTTCCATATTTTGCTCCAACCCCTGAGCGACAATGATTACCAATGTAAAAAGAGCATAAAAAAGAAGTAGATTTACATATTCAGTAACGTAGTAGTGTAATATCTAAAGGAAGAACTCGAAAAGTTTAGCTCTGGGCATCGGAACGTAGAGTAACTGCGGTTCAACATTGGAAAGGTAGTTGACCACGAACTAGTTCGACTTGTATCTAACAGAAAAATTCGTGTTAGGAGTCTCACTATCTATGGAAATGTTGAAATGTCTTGTAATGAGCTAGATATTTCTAAATAAAACGGTGATTTATCAGAGGTATTGTGACATATGGAGGCTTATCCACAGGCATTATTGCCACAAACTATACACGGTAGTAACAAGAAAGGGAAAAAAACGATACTGCAACCGGAAGAAACGTTCGCCACATACCGTGTGCTGACTTGCGGAATATGGATACAAATATAGATTTAGATATATATATACGAGGGTGAGTCAAATGAAAACCTTAAATATCTTTTTAAATGTTGTTTATTGTGCAGAATTGGTATAAAGCTGTATCACTTTTCAACATAATCTCCCCCACGCTCAATGCAAGTCCTCCAGCGCTTACAAAGCGCATAAATTCCTTTACAAAAAAATTCTTTTAGTAGTCTGCGCAACCACTCGTGCACCGCGTGTCGTACCTCTTGATCAGAAGGGAACTACATTCCTCCCATTGCGTCTTTGAGTAGTCCAAACATATGGAAATCACTTGGGGCTAGGTCTGGTGAGTCTGGTGAGTATGGTGGATCAGGAAGACATTCAAAACGCAGGTCTGTGATTGTTGCAACTGTTGTACGGGCAGTGTGGGGCCTTGCATTTTCATGTTGCAAAAGTACACCTTCTGACAGCAATACGCGTCGCTTTGGTTTGATTGCAGGCCGTAGATGATTTCTTTAAGAGATCTGTGTATGATGCACTGGTGACAGTGCCTGTAATGCTCCAAAATGACGCCTTTTTCGTCCCAAAAGAGTCAGCATAACTTTCCCTGCTGATGGTTCTGTTCGAAACTTCTTTGGTTCTGGTGATGAGGAATGGTGCCATTCCTTGCTCGCTGTCTTCGTTTCCTGTTGGTGGAAGTGAACCCAGGTTTTGTTCCCAGTAAGGATTCTTACAAGGTAGCCATCACCTTCTCGTTCAAAGCGCCGAAGAAGTTTTTCACAACCATCAACATGTCGTTCTCTCATTTCAGGAGACAGCTGCCGTGGCACCCATCTTGCAGACACTTTGTGAAACTGGAGCACATCATGCACAATGTGGTGTGCTGACCCATGACTAAACTGTAAACATGCTGCAATGTCATTCAGCGTCACTCGGCGGTTTTCCTTCACTATGGCTTCAACTGCTGCAATGTTCTGTGGAGTCACAACTCGTTGTGCCTGACCTGGACGAGGAGCATCTTCCACTGAAGTCACACCATTTGCGAACTTCCTACTCCATTCGTAGACTTACTGCAGTGACAAACATGCATCACCGTACTGAACCTTCATTCGTCGATGAATTTCAATATCTTCCACACCTTCACTACGCAAAAACCGAATAACAGAACGCTGTCTTCCCTGGTGCAAGTCGCAAGTGGGGCGGCCATCTTTATACTGATACTGTGACTGTATGTGTGCATCTGCACTATGCTGCCACCTACAGGCCATTCTGCACGCTATTTGTAGCACGCTTACTAACTTAAAGGATAACGGCGCGAAATTTCGATTTGTTATTACAAATTTAAGGTTTTCAAAAAAAAATGTTTCAAATGGCTCTGAGCGCTATGAGACTCAACATCTTAGGTCATAAGTCCCCCAGAACTTAGAACTACTTAAACCTAACTAACCGAAGGACATCACACACACCCATGCCCGAGGCAGGATTCGAACCTGCGACCGTAGCAGTCCCGCGGTTCCGGACTGCAGCGCCAGAACCGCACGGCCACCGCGGCCGGCATTTAAGGTTTTCATTTGACCCACCCTCGTACAAGCAAACGGAAAGCTATATGAAACCATTACCGAGAAAAGTCAATAAGTAAATTTCAAGTTTTCGTAGTTTTGTTTTGTCTGCAACATGATAAAATAATACCGCTTTTTTAAATCGAAAATACGTGTATTCCCGCTTACATAAAGCTAATATTGTAATGGAAGGAGAGCACTCGAGTCAACGGACTGGACAGGTCGTGACGTGTAGCGTTCCTAAGGCAAGGATGTAAATCTGTTGCGTGCTGCAGTTTATATGTGTGTGTGTGTGTGTTCTTTGCTGGGTGGCCTGTAGCTGTGCGCGTTACAGCAGTCGTCTCGAGCGCAGCATTAGGATCCATTTCCAGCGCCGCCTCTGATATCTCACGGAGACAGTTGAAGCTGTCGCCATAAGTGGCTAACATCATTAGCGCTCCCACTGGAGCCGTGCCATCGCTGCGTACATAATTATGATGGCCACTCTGTAGAGTTTCTTGCTCCTCGTTCACAAGCAATTATCTCCGCCGGCACTTTACTTTGGTCTTCCGTCCCGTGATTGTGTGTGAGCTAAGTTCTGCTGCACGATGCAACACAGCTTTCAGGGCATCATATTCTTACGCTTTTCTGTTCTTTAAGTGAACATCTCTCAATAAACATTTACTTTTATTTATGTATTTATTTCAGCTAGTAAGAATAGGGCCTTGAAGTCCTCTCTTACATGTGTTCTCAGTCGACTAAAGTTACAATGCGTGTAGTACATGAGCTATCCACAATAATATTAATATTATTAATGGAATAGTAATACTGGTTCATTGTTGGGCAGAAGAAAGACAACTGAGATACGCCGAGATGGTAGCTTCGTCGATGATTATACACACCTCACCAGAAGTTTGGAATATCCATCTTTTTGATTTGCAGTTTCTTGTATTGGCCGTGTTTGCAGTTAAAATTTTTGGATGCGAGGTCCGCCAGTTATGCAAAACACCGTTTTTCTCAGTACCCAAACATGTTTCGGCACCACTGTCCCATCATCAGTGGTTTTTCGTTTTTATTATACTGCAATGTGAACATTTTTGTTAAATGATTATAAAACTATGTGCATGTTTAGTTCTTACAACAGATCATTTCTTTTTGTAAATACCTTTACATTCGATGCGCATGAATTTTCTGGATCACTTTTTTTGTGTTAAGTACTACAGGTAGCTTGTCATCTGCAACCAAACGATGTTGATGAGAAAGTTTTTTGCTGGGAGCTAACCTATGTCCTAGAATGTAATTTAATTTTTCGCGCCTATTTCCGTATTTACTTACGTTTTCGTGTGGCAAGCACGTCCATTCTCCGCATCATGCTCAGATGTTGTGATGTATACGTAACTATAACAAGTATTTTCCACAAATAACGTAGTAAAACACTTTTTCACTACTAAATTATTCACATGATTACTAAAAGAAATCCGGTAAATTTCGATTACGAAATAAGTCACACAAATCTTAAGGCTGTAAATTCAACTAAATACTTAGGGATTACAATTACAAATAACCTTAATTGGAACGATCACATAGATAATGTTGTCGGTAGAGCAAACCAAAGATTGCGATTCATTGGCAGAACTCTTAGAAGATGCAACAGGTTTACTAAATAGACTGCTTACACCACAGTTGTCCGCCCTATTCTTGGGTATTGCAGTACGGTGCGGAACCCTGAAGTGGGATTGACGGATAACATCCAAGAAGTACAAAGAAGGGCAGCTCGATTTGTATTATGACGAAATAGGGGAGATAGTGTCACAGCCATGATAGTGGAATTGGAGTGGCAATCAATAAAACAAAGGCGTTTTACGCCGCGCGGGATTAGCCGAGCAGTCTAGGGCGCTGCACTCAAGGACTGTGCGGCTGGTCGCGGCGGAGGTTAGAGTCCTCCCTCGGGCGTGGGTGTGTATGTTTGTCCTTAGGATAATTTAGGTTAAGTAGTGTGTAAGCTTAGGGACTGATGACCTCAACAGTTAAATCCCAAAAGATTTCACACACATTTGAACACATTTTTTTCCGAAAGGCGTTTTTCAAAAAATGGTTCAAATGGCTCTGACCACTATGGGACTTAACATCTGAGGTCATCAGTCCCCTAGACGTTGCGACGGGATCTTCTCATGAAATTTCAATCACCAGTTTTCTCCTCCGAGAGCGAAAACATTCTTTTGGCACCCACTACTTAGGGAGAAAATATCATCGCGATAAAATAAGAGAAATCAGGGTTCGCACAGAAAAATTTAAGTACTCGTTCCTCCCACGCGTCGTTCGAGAGTGGAACGGTTGAGAGACAGCTTGAAGGTGGTTCATTGAACCCTCTGCAATGCATTTTAATGTGAATAGCAGAGCCGGCCGTGGTAGCCGATCGGTTCTAGGCGCTTCAGTCCGGAACCGCGCGACTCCTACGGTCGCGGGTTTGAATCCTGCCTCGGCCATGGATGTGTGTGATGTCCTTAGATTAGTTAGGTTTAAGTAATCCTAATTTCTAGGGGACTGATGACACAGATGCTAAGTCCCATAGTGCTCAGAGCCATTTGAACCATTTTTTAATAGCAAAGTAATCACGAAGACGTAGGTCTATCACTCCCATTTCCCGTCTATCTATACTTTCTCCACACCTTAGACACTCCACTTTGAGTGACGTGTAACCGATCGGCAACGCATTGCATGAAAGTAAAGTCACTATCTTGACTCTATCAAAGTGTTGTACGCCTCTACCCGGCATGCTACTGCAATGCTGGACACGACCTGAATGAAGCTGTTGTTGGTACAGGACTGCTCGCTGAGTGCCGCTGTGGCAGCGGTATGTTTACATGACTGGGAAACGGCCCTAAAGCATGCCAGCAGTAAACACCACCCAGTATATGGGCTGTAGCTGGCTAATGCATGAAGTCCCTAGGTCAATGAGACCTTTAATACCGTACATTACATTTTACGATAATATTCCAAACTTTCGTTGGGCAGTTTAGTTAGAGCTTTATATTTCTTGGATGAAGTACGGTTTTAGCTCAGTTCCTAGTCAACGGGTACGTTGTTCCAGAATCATACAGCTGAATTACAGAACGTTCAGTGTTACGCGTATGTACAGCCAAGATGCTGGACGTAGCAATCCTTTCATTGAAATATGGAAGCATGGTGTTACGCATCTCACACGTGACGAGTGGTATTGAGGACGTAGTGATTATGAAATCGATGAAGACATCAGAGCTTGTGAAAACCTTGCTGTGGGGTCGCACCTGTGTTACCAAATCGTTAAAACGGCTACACTGTTACCCAGTCCAGTTCCGGATCGCCTACCTAATGCTTTCAGGGACAACAAAATTTGATTTTACTATTTCATATTATTACTGACCAAATTTAAAAACTGATAACTCTGTCATAATCTACCCATTAAGAAATATAATCTAACTTTAACGGTTTAACACAATAAGTGCTAAGAAACAGTGTATACGTCGTAAGGTAGCCTGACTCAAGCCGCGCAAATTACCCGCTCTTCATTCAGTCAGCATTTAAGAATGAGAGCACTATGCGACTTACAACAAACATTAAACGTATTTTCAAACATTTGCTAAACTTTTTCTCTGTTACAGATGCACAACACATGGCGTTATTTGTCAAGTAATTCGATCCTTGAAGCTGTTCTATATGTAGGAGCTAGATTCTTTAAAGTGTGATGTTACTGGTCGACACTTTCGGAGGATGGAACGGACAGACCTGATCAAACAATTTAATGATAAGTACATATCTTAGGCAAGTTTCCATTATTATCTCCATTCGTATATATTTCTCATTATTTCTATCACACTGAACTAAATCATAGTACCGAAGATTCGGTTGGTCTAAGAACTAGGCCTTTTTTTTTTTTTTTTTTTTGTTTACTTTATATCAGAAGATAACACAGGGTGATTCAAAAAGAATACCACAACTTTAGGAATTTAAAACTCTGCAACGACAAAAGGCAGAGCTAAGCACTATCTGTCGGCGAATTAAGGGAGCTATAAAGTTTCATTTAGTTGTACATTTGTTCGCTTGAGGCGCTGTTGACTAGGCGTCAGCGTCAGTTGATGCTAAGATGGCGACCGCTCAACAGAAAGCTTTTTGTGTTATTGAGTACGGCAGAAGTGAATCGACGACAGTTGTTCAGCGTGCATTTCGAACGAAGTGTGGTGTTAAACCTCCTGATAGGTGGTGTATTAAACGTTGGTATAAACAGTTTACAGAGAAAGGGTGTTCGTGCAAAGGGAAAAGTTCTGGACGGCCGAGAACGAGTGATGAAAATGTAGCACGCATCCAGCAAGCACTTGTTCGCAGCCCAGGAAAATCGACTCGCAGAGCTAGCAGAGAGCTGCAAATTCCACAATCAACTGTGTGGAGAGTCCTACGAAAAAGGTTAGTTATGAAATCTGAACGTCAACTACCCGAGGCGATGGATCGGCCGCCAGGCAGCCCGTGACAGAGCACTTCATCACTGGCCTCCAAGAAGCCCTGATCTTACCCCCTGCGATTTTTTCTTATGGGGGTATGTTAAGGATTTGGTGTTTCGGCAACCTCTCCCAGCCACCATTGATGATTTGAAACGAGAAATAACAGCAGCTATCCAAACTGTTACGCCTGATATGCTACAGAGAGTGTGGAACGAGTTGGAGTATCGGGTTGATATTGCTCGTGTGTCTGGAGGGGGCCATATTGAACATCTCTGAACTTGTTTTTGAGTGAAAAAAAAACTTTTTAAATACTCCTTGTAATGATGTATAACAGAAGGTTATATTATGTTTCTTTCATTAAATACATATTTTTAAAGTTGTGGTATTCTTTTTGAATCACCCTGTATTTCTCTAAGTTTTTGAATTGCATATGGGTGACAGGGAGGTTATCTGCATGTTCTGACAGTTCGTTCCACTCAGTTGAAATGCTCATCCAAGATTATACAGAGATAGTTTAATGGTGTTTTATAGTGTAGCTGGACGTCATCTAGAAGAGTTGCAAGAATTGTTTCACGAAAACAATTACTGATCAAGTTCCACTGTTTGATGATAATGAACAATGATTTCTTAGGGTTTATTTAACGACTGATTCTGTGCACATCGTGTTACAAAACGAAGTTCGTGATTCATAACAGATGCATCGTCTGCAACACAGTCGCCGGCTTTTAATCTGACCAACCATATTATGCCCTACCACGTCACGCATTGTCAGTAGTCTAGTAAGATATCCAAACACTATTCAAAATTATGAGCAGATGTATACGCAAATGCAGTATTTTACAATTTTATAGTTGTTTAACACGCACTATTACCTTCGCGCCGAGAACCCCGACAACGACCAGGCGATCGGTGTGTTGACTACATGCCCCTCCATACAGCATCCGATGCCGGTGTTGGCAGAAGATAACATGGCGATCGGTCGAGCCCGAATGTCCTGTCTGGGGCCAGAATGCGGAACTATTCACTGTTACCTTGTTGCTGTAATTTTCTTACCTGTCTCCTGACCTACTACACTCTGCATGACAAACGCCCAAAACATAACAGCCAAAATATTTCAGACACTAAATAACTCACAGCTGGCTCCCACCATACACGAAAACATACAATCTGCAACTCTTCTGAGGATATTGAATGATACAGTGGAAGAAAACTGCCGCTAATTAACTTATCAAACTGCAACTAACACATCTAATTAACAGGACTTTCACGAATTATCAAGTGTGTAGGTCTGAACTGTATGTTGGTTACCACTGCAATAATGACTACAAGTATAATCTGTCCATCCTGTAGAATAACATTTTTGTACGTTGTGGAGTCTGTAGCGATTACTCATATTACTGCGTGAGAAGTTTTGGATAAGTAAAAAGACACGAACTTCACAAAGGCGTATTTTAACAAATAAACACTCATATGAACAAGTGAAACTGATGGAAGATGTATCCATGTCATAAACCTTGAAACCATATATTCAATTACATTTGGGATGTTAAATTATTTTTCCCCAAATCGCCAGGCTTAAAATTTCGGCCTGTGTCCTTTTTTGTGCCTTTTCCTGTTAACTTTCTTGATAGGAACGAAGAAAGGCTGATTACGTGTTACGCTACGTCGACGAAGAATCGTCATAGAAGGAGAACAGGTTTTGACGGCACAAGGGCAACAAAGAAATCAGTCGTGGGATTTTCAAAGAATCTTCCCTGATTGTCCATTTCGGTGATTTTTTTAAGTTGCTACGTAACAGCGATGTGGTGTAATATTGAAGGCAATGGACACACACTCAGAAGTTGTGACACTGTCACAGTATCAATGTAGCTTTTGGTCAGTCATTCAGTTCAACTCCGTCATTTTGTATAGTACCGGGAGCTTATGCTGCAGCAATGATAGAGCTGGCAGAGCTTAGCGATTGCGACAATATTGTCTAAAATAAATGAAATTCCCTAAGCTTATCAGCGCAGTTATAGAGATGAATGAGAGCAGCAGCTCGACAAGTTTCCTGTTCGTCTTGAGGGTTAGTACTGTCATGTTCCTGAAGAAACTGGTGATTTATAGGCTCTAGGCTGCACACCGCTTCCGCTTGGGGCAGGAAGGGGGATGGGTTAGAGGGAGAGGGAAAAAGGGAAGCCAATCGCATGTCCGTATCGTGCCCGCCCAATTTACTCGTAGCAGGAGACGGAACAGTCATTTGTCCGAACACTGGAAGCTCATGATAGCACCAGACCAGGAAGACGATGAAATAAAGTCTGAAGTACTGTTTTGTGAAAGGCTTCATCAAACAGTTCCATAACACATTTACTGTGGTCGTCGCTGAGATGCGAAAAATGTCCTTTGTAAAAATAAGTAAGCGCAGGATTCTTCACGGTAAATGATGACAGCCAAGCAGTTGCAGGATAAATATTTATTGAAATCCTTGACCACGGTTTCGTTATATCTCAATATATCTTCTTCAGAACTATTGACGACACCTTTGGCACGATTGTTTTATGCATCTCCACTGCAGGATGTTATTTTAGTGTATTTGGCTGTTATCATTTACCGTGAAGATTTTCAACAGTTGCTGCTTCAACCATGTTTAAAATTTTGAAGTGCAGGATCGAAAATCAGTTCACTGTGCATGATACAGGGAAGGACACTGGACCTAACACGGTTCACAGTAGATTCTAAAGGTTACCCAGTCTCCTTTCTGTAAAAAGAAAATGTTTCCAGAGAAAAACGTTTCAAATAAAACTTATTGCCGAAGAAGGAGTCGCAAGGTAACCAAACTGGTTTTGTGCAGCCTATGAAAATGGGATAAATTTCTGTATATTTGGTCGGTCAAAGCCGTTGTTTGCTTTCCTGAACCCCCTGAGATCGTTGGCTCACTTTGGCTTTCTCTGTTTAAATTGTAGACCCCATATAAAATACCGGAAAGGGCCATTATATTTATAATTAGTTTCCTTCATTATTTACTACAGCTAATTCCGTCTAAATCCTGCTCAAATAAAGCTAAGCAGCACCGTTTACAGATGACTTTCAGTAAAAGTTTGGTTCGGCCGCTTGCGGCACCCTGCATGTTCTAAGCAATTTGGCGTGAAGGTCTCTCGATCTTCACAACTTGTACCTGGTGGTTTTTGATCGGCCATTGAGCCGTAAGGCTCACTGCAGTTCTTCGCTTCACACCCAGTGCCCGCGGAGGCGTGTGTGAATTTAGGCCTAAGGTCCCTTACTGTGGACAGTACATTAGCATTAATATGACCACAAGTCAAAAGCCTGAGAAACCACCTTTCGCAGGGCGACATTCAGGAAGGGAGTCAAAGCGGTTCCGGAAAGTACCTTCAGGGACGTGGAGCCATGCCGACTCCAGAGCTATGGTCATAGGCAGTAGGATTCTCGATTAAGGATCCACGGCGCTAACAGCCCCATCGAGGTGGTCCTACAGATTTTCGATTGGGTTAAGGACCGGGGAGCTTGGTTGCCAGAGGAGTCCGGTAAAGTCATCATGGCTCTTCGATCCACGTTGCATTGTCCCACTGGCAGGTGACATCGCGCCGAGGAAAAAACAAACGGAATGTAGGAGTAGACATAGTCCCCGAGGATAGATGCACAGTTGTGTTGGTCCGTCGTGCTTTCCAGAATGACGATATCACCCTGCAAATGGCATGAAAACATTCCCCAGACCTTAATACTCCACTTTGCAGCCTGGACCGTTACAACGATTGCAAGATGGCCATAAATACCAACGGTCATCTGTCCGACGGACCATAAAACGTGCTTCATCTGAGAAGGACACCTGTCCCAGTGGACGTCCAGTTGCGGTATTGTCCATCAAATTCCAACCTCCATCAGCAATGAACAGCAGTCAGGATGGGTGCATGAATCAGGCCCATACGTAGTAACAATTGGTTCAAAATGGTTCAAATGGCTCTGAGCACTAGAACTAACAAGGGAACCTCCCCATCGCACCCCCCTCAGATTTAGTTATAAGTTGGCACAGTGGATAGGGCTTGAAAAACTGAACACAGGTCAATCGAGAAAACAGGAAGAAGTTGTGTGGAACTATGAAAAAAATAAGCAAAATATGCAAACTGAGTAGTCCATGGGCAAGATAGGCAACATCAAGTGTAATGTGAGTTCAGGAGCTTCGTGGTCCCGTGGTTAGCGTCACCACCTGCGGAACTGGCGGTCCTTGGTTCAAGCCTTCCCTCAACTAAAGAGTTTAATTTTTTATTTTCAGACAATTACTATTTGACGCGTTATCCTGTGGAGGAATCGATTGACCTATGTTCTTGCGATCAAATGTTTTCGTTTCACATTGGAGAGGCACGTCCTTTCGTCTAGTAATCGCACGGTTTTGCGGTGCGGTCGCAAAACACAGACACTAAAGTTATTACAGTGAACAGAGACGTCAATGAACGAACGGAGAGGTCATAACTTCGCGAAAATAAATAAATTAAACTTTTCACTCGAGGGAAGACTTGAACCAAGGACCTCTTATTCCGGAGCTGCTCACGCTAACCACGGGACCACGGGGCTCCCGGGCTCACGCTATCCTTGATGTTGCCTGATGTGCATGGACTACTCAGTTCGTATATTTTGCTTATTTTTTTCATAGTTCCACACAACTTCTTCCTGTTTTCTCGATTGATCTGTGTTCAGTTTTTCAAGGCCTAACCACTGTACCAACTTATAACTGAATCTGAGGGGGGTGCGATGGGGAGGTTCCCTTGTAAGAACTACTTAAACCTAACTAACCTACGGACATCACACACATCCATGCCCGAGGGAGGATTCGAACCTGCGACCGTAGCGGTCGCGCGGTTCCAGACTGTAGCGCCTAGAGCCGCTCGGCCACCCCGGCCGGCAACAATTGGTGAACGGTCCTCGAGGAGACACTGTTAGTAGCCGCTTTGTTCATTTACGTGGGCTTTAGCTCAACATCTTCTTGTCTATTCGCCCGTACACATCTCCACAGTCGTCATTCATCTGTGGGCCGTCGTGTACCAAGCCGCCTCGGAACCGATTTTGGATAGCGCTGTTTTGCCGTGCACAGTATACTTTACCTAAGGCGGCACAAAATCATTTTACAGACTTAGCCGTTCTGAAATGCTTCCACCCCAGGCACGAAAGTCACTGATTATGTCCGTTTGCACACAAGATAATCATTCCGTTTCCGTGGTTATTGCACGTTCAAATGTACTGGTCACATTAATGTGACCGGATTGTGTAATTACTTACGTATGTTTTATTCTTGACGAAATTTCGCTGTGAATCTTAAAGTACCTCCGTCAGTTGTAAAACTTGTTTGCATGACCTCCTGATCTTGTTTCTTTTATACTGTATCTATCTTAAATTTTTTTATTACAGTAGTTTTTTGAGTAGTACAGTTTTGTTATCTTAAAACTGGTGGGTGTTGCTGTAAGCTGGTCTTTAGGGGGCAAGACATCTCGTTCCTTCATGAAGTTGATGTGTAAAACTTTACCTGAAAGGGCCTGGATTGACTCAAGTTCTTCTTCTTCTGTTAACGAGAAACGCCATATTGCAATTGCTGCAACTGCTGAGCATTTAAAATTATTTTGATAAGAAAAGGAGGGAGATTTTGTTTTGGGTCCGTCAACGTGCGCGTTCTTGTTTTTGTAAAAAAAATTATCATCTCTATGTATTTATGAATTTCATTTACTGATGTGGTGAGCCTTCGTTCAGTTGTCTTGTTTATTAGTCATCAGTGATTCCAGTAGTAAATTGTGTTTTGCTAGTTGTAAGGCGTTCATTTGGTTTTGATAATAAACTACTGTCTATAAAATATAGATTTTTATTCAGCACGTTACCACTACTCTAACCAGTTGCGTTCCACCTCAGTGTTTCAAAAGCCACCGTATCGAATATTTATACCGCATACGGCGAAAAGGGTAAAACATCATAGGCTAAGTCACAACGCGGACGAGAGTGTATACTGAGCGAAAGTGACAGACGGCGATTGAAGAGTACTGTGATGAAAAACTAAGGAGACGACAGCTGCAGCAGTCGCTACAGAACTGAGTGTCGCACTAGCGAGTCTCTTTACCGCCAAACCAACACGAAGGAACCTTCATAAGCAATGAATTGTACGCCGAGCTGGAACTCCAGAACTACTCATCTGTGTCACAAATGTCCGTAACAGGAAAACGTGGTGCCGAAGTCATAAACTCTGAGCTATGGAACAACGGAAGAAAGTCATTTGGACAGATGAGTCTTCTTTCACACTTCTTCCAACTTGTGGCCAAGTTTACGTCCCAAGAGTGAAATATGGGGTGGATTTGGGTAGCCATGTAGCCGTACTTCACCTGTCGCATGGTTACTGTGCCGGGTCGCGTTACTGCCAAGTATTACGTGACCGTTTCGGTTCAACAAGTCCATTTCATGGTACAACGTTTGTTTCCCCATTCTGAAGGTGCGTACGAAGATAACAGAGCACCAGTTAACACAGCTAGCGCAGTCCAGTACTGCTTTTGTGCCAACGAGGATGAATCGCCGAGTCTACCCTAGGCACCACAGTCATAAGATCTCAGTATTATTGAGCCTTTTGTGGGTTAGTTTTGAGAGAAGGATGGGTAATCGCTCTCCACCTTCATCATCGTTACCTGAACGTGCCACTATTTTGTCGGAAGGAAAAATTCCCCTGAAAACCGTACAAGGCATATATTTACCCATTCCGAGACGACTGGAAGCTGTTTTGAATTCCAGAAGGTTTACTACACTGTATTAGATATAGTTTTGGGTTTTTGGTGTTTCTATACTTCTGTCTAAGCCCCCCTCCCCCGCTCCGCTACCCCGTGCTCCACCAGCTCATAGTTTCGCACTGTCGTGTAGTAAACAAAAGACGAGCATATGAAATATACCGTGTATTCCTCGGACCTAAAAATAGTGCGTTAGTGCAACGTACCACTCTTAACTCCTATTGGTTAATCACTATACCCTGTAATTTACACTTAAATACATGGGAAAAATCACCTGTTCTGACACTAAACAGAAATATTTAACTATGGAATACATTTACGAAACAGAAGAGATTTTCTTATATTCTTCGTAACCGCCAGTGCCTTTCATGGGCACAGACATTAATTTTCAGTACACTGAGCTCTTCCCTAGCGTCATATTGGCCACAGAAGGAAAGTTTCATTTTCAACATCCATTTCAAGTGTCGATGAACTGGCTAATGTAAAGCGGCCTGGACCGAGACGAAACAAAGGTAAAGAACGGCTGATCTGTAAGAACGCGAGACCATCCACATCGACGGCGTAGATCAGTAGTCTTCAAACTGCTGCCATACTAAGCCGTACTTCGTGATAATATGTGCCTAGTAGCTAACACCCGAATCCAAAAATGTCAGCTGCACTTAGAGCTTCTTCAGAGTTAAGTTTTCTTGCTCATGCAGAGACAGTCATTTTCAAGATGTGTTTAATTTCAATTGATGTAGATGAATTAGATTGTGAGCTTTTAAGTAGCGTGGCCACTCTGTGGTTAGAGGATGTGAGAGAGGGAGTGTCTTCTACTGTTCGTCTTCTAGAACTGGCAACTCACGGGCGGGCGCCACTCGTACCGAACTGCTGCTATGATTCGTGGCAGCGTTATAAGAAATGACCATCTTCAAATGCGGTACACATTTGCAGCAATGGATATGAAATTAAATTAAGGCTGTTCTAATACAACGCAGTGAGTACCACAGAAATGACTTTCAGAACATTTGGGAAATACCTGTGATCGGACGCATAATGCATTTAAATACGAGTACAATCACACCATTGTTATTAACCAAGTAATCATGCACAGACAACACAAAAACAATAATGACACAACATGTAATTACAGTGTGACAACTTTCGGCTCGCAGACGGCCACAGCTATCTCTAACGGAGGGCGGGGGACACGGAGCGATCGGAATGGTGCGTACTTTTAACGATCAGAACTTGGGGGTAGGGATGGCGAAAACCGACCGGTTAAAACGGATACCAGCACTTCAGTTATGCGTGATCGGTATTTTTCAGTCTCCGTTTGGTCTCGGTTTATCAGTTTTTTTATGTTTTGCTAATAACCGAGTAAAATAACCCAAATATACATTTTTCATAGCAGCAGTGATAAAATTTCTTCATTTGTCAATAAAACTTTTTAAAGAAAATGAGTTATTTGTATTCGTATAATTTACATTGGTTGTGTTAATATAGAAAGTTATGAAATATTGCGATATTATAAAAAATGGGGAAAGTAATCAGTGCTATTTTAATAACAATGCCGAGACAAACGAGCAACAAACATGTGGCATAAGAGCTGGTGCAGCATTAGTTGAGGCACTACAGTCCCTGTCGCCTTGTCTCATGGCTTCAGCTAATCTCGTACGTGTAATGTGCACGACCTCGTGAGTACGGTAGTTTCTCGCTGTTGTCACCAGACATCCGTTTTACTGCAGAATGGTACCAACCGTAGTTTGAAAATATTTTTACGGAGTAACGAAGCACTGAAGTACAATACTTCGTTTGCTTCAAAACATTAAAGACTGTTCTGCCATTTCTATGAAATAATAGAAATGAAAATTATGACAACAGCAATAAATTAAAAACTTAACGATTTATTCACAGTGCACAATAAAATTAGAAAGTAGCTGATGTGCTGCCTGCCTCTGCACATGTAACGTTCCCTGGCAAACTCACACATTAACAAACTGAAATTTATTTGTACCAGATACGCCACTCTGAGCAATTTGTATATAATGTAATTATTTAACAAAAAATATTATTGAATTTTGTGTAAAAGACATTTGTTATTATTGTAATATTTTTTGTAGTAATATTCTCTCTGTATTTAGGATGGTAATATTTCTATATTAAATATGTAATTGCGAAATGTGTCAATATCTGAGATAACAGAGATAAATTCAGCCAGAGGGAAATAATGTCGTGAAAGTACAAAGAAATGTTAATAGTCAGCAATACTATAAAAGCACAATGCACTATGTATTCTTTGGTCTTCCTCGTTTAGAGCTGAAAGCGGTAGGAAGCTGTATCGATGTATTTGGTGAATGGGTAGACGTCATTTGTCTGTATCTAGATTTAGCCGCCATTGAAGGAGAAATTACGAACTAATGTGAGTTGAATTATTGCTTGATCTAAATATATCAGAATTTATAAAAAGTGTGTATTATTAATGTAAATTAGCTTGCCCATGTCATCTATAATATTTCTTTAAAGAGTTTTCAGCATTTTTAGCGGTGTTGCTGGGCTGTGCCGCGACCGATCGATTTGCAGCGGCGGCACATTTAAAAAATTGTTCCGCTAAAGGAAAAATCAACCAAACCCGTAAATCGGGAACAGATAGATAAACATTAACAGTGAACTAAGAGAATGTTCTTTTACAGCGATCCAGAGACTGACTGAGATTTAAAAAAAAAATAGTTACACATTTGTGCATTCTTAGACGGATAGTTAACATTGGAATTTAACAATTTTGTTTCTTTCAAATAACTTTAATGTATAGCGAAGTAGGTTTGATCAGTGATAATTAAATGTCGGCTTGGTAATAATTAACCATTTTCTGCTAATATCGATTTGCAGCAGCGGCACATTTAAAAAACTGTTCCGCTAAAGGAAAAATCAACCAGACCCATAAATCGGGAACAGATAGATAAACATTAACAGTGAACTAAGAGAATGTTCTTCTTTTACAGCGATCCAGAGACTGACTGAGATTTAAAAAAAAAATAGTTACACATTTGTGCATTCTTAGACGGATAGTTAACATTGGAATTTAACAATTTTGGTTATTTCAAATAACTTTAATGTATAGCGAAGTAGGTTTGATCAGTGATATTTAAATGTCGGCTTGGGAATAATTAACCATTTTCTGCTAATAGTGATAATCTTGTGTTCAAAAGCTAACGCCGGGAAAGAATTCAGTAAAAATATTTAACAAAAAATCCACTGCATTTCGAAAATGTGTGCCAAGGCCGAATGATGTGAAAAATTTAATTTTCAACCAAATACTCTTAATCAGTTAGTATGAGTTCACGTAATTTTTAAATGTACGTAATTCTTTTGAAAGTGAAAATTTTTATTACCACACGTAAATAAGAGAGAGGTTCTACAACAAAGTTCGCACGCAAAGAAAGTAAAGTAAAGAAAATTAACTTAAAAGCAAATAAAATTCTTTAACGAAATTTACACAGCAATTACAGCGATTTCGTTAAACACAGTATGCCGTTATCTGATTGTAGCCGCTGAAAATGGACGAATTAACTTGAAAAACGGAGTTCTTCGACCTCAGTTATCACCCTTTAGCATCGACTATTTGTAATGCCCAAATAATGGTATGATCACCGATTAAAACATGATTTTTGGGGAGAGTTTCAAAAAATTAGAATCAGTTAGAGAACATTGGTGAGCTTTTGTAGTATTCAGCCACTTATGACTTTTAGAGGAAATTAGTGAATGGAAGATAAAGTTCTCTTTCATTTACCTGTTTTATTCAGTACTTTGATTCTATGTATCCTGAATATGAGAGAGTGAAAATTTTTCAATCTCCATTCCATTTGTACGCTTATTACAGATACAAAAAACCGCAATTCGCTTATTTCAGACACTGATTTATTTGAGCGGCTTTAGCAGTCAGTATGAACTGGGTTGGGAAAAAACCAGTGCAACCGAAAGCCAGTCGTTTCAGAAAATTACCATTCCTACTTCGGGGTCGGTGGCCAGCTTATCGCGTCTGTACTATAGATGAACTATTGGATGGCTCATAACATAATAATTTACGTCGGTTGCCAATTGCTAGTAAGGTCAGTACATACGCGGACCGAGGTACTGCTCCATAATACCGGTATTGGCTCTTCAGCGAGAAAGTTTGAAGACCACTGGCGTACATCAACCACGAGACTGAATTCAGATATCTTTGGTAGTCGATAAGCATTCTAACTCCGTGGTACTGACGTGGTCCATGCAAAGTTAATGGAACCACTGGAAATAAACCTGACAGCAATGTACGGCCAGGCCTCAATCTGTGAGCCTGTTGTCACAAACCAATAGTATTGTTTGATGTTGTTCCATTCTGTGGTGAAAACTGGCAGTTTGAGAAATACCTTATGGTGAACACATTCTTCATGCACAAATCAGTAAATATTTACTTAAAGAACCATTTCGTTGTCGTTTTGAACCTTAGTACATCTTCAATCTTTGTACTAAACTCGGAATGCAACAACGTTAAAGGCAATACTACTTTGAAAAATATTTTTATCGCCAACCAACGTTTGTATCACGTGTCATTTATTTTAATAACCATAAAATTGTTTTTCTTACGACCGACATTTTAATATGGGCTCGTAATTTCATAACATATTTCTTATCACTTTGCAATCAAATTTACCGACAGGTACTACGACATTATGACGGATTTGCACATCAAATGTATGTGACAATACGAGGGTCTAATGAAGGACAAGCTAGGCATTCTTTTTTTTTCTTTTAGTCATAAGTCTTCTGACTAGTTTCATGTACTGAGCCACGAATTCCTCTCCTGCGCCAATCTTTTCATCTCCGAGTAGATACTGCAACCTACGTCCTCTGTTATCTGGTGCATGTACTCCACTCTCTGTCTTCCTCCACATTTTTTACCTTCTGCAGCTCCCTCTAGTACCATGGAAGTTATTCCCTGATGTCTTAACAGATGTCCTATCATCCATTGTCTTCCTCTTATAAGCGTTTTCCAAATGTTCCTTTCTTCGCCGGTTCTGCGGAGAACTTTCGTACCTTGTTAGTCCACAAAGAATGTTAATTATTCTTATATTTACGTTAATCCTAGCGTATAAAATAACAGTAATAACAACTAAATCGCTATCTGTAACCAGGCAATGGCCTGGCGCTTGAAGATATTCGAGGCGTGCTGCCACGGGATGGTAGGTCCGCATTTGCTCACTGCTGAGGAAATTGGATCATTTTTTATTCCGCCCATCTCAGTTGCATTGATATAAAATGGAGCTGCAGTAGTTACGGGTTTTGGGCTGACATGCCCATTCTCAAACAACACACCTTGCTATTAACTGTAATTATTAATACAGGATGGTGCCAAAAGGCACGAACAGCTTCTGTACAGCAAAGTATACCGTGGGAACTACTGCAGTACCACTTTGATCTTAGCCTACGTGCCCGGTGCAAGTGACTGACACAACCAAACTCTCACCTTGGAGAATGACGTAGAAGCTTAGATTCTGTCTTATGTTTGGTTGTGTCAGTCAGTTGCAACGCACACATAGGCTAGGGTCAGTGAGAGTACTCGTTGCTCACTCCATACTTTGCTGTACAGAAGCTGTTCGTGCCTTTTGGCACCATGATGTTTGAATAATTACGATTAATAGCACAGTGTGTGGTTTGAGAATGGGCGTGTCACTCAATTTGTAATGTGACTAAAGTCAATAGCAATAACATTTACGTAGTCTACAACTACTCAGCGACAAACACACAATGGAGCTGCCATCAGTGGTTTAATGAGTGGCTTTCAATATCGTTCCCTAATCGACTCGGAACTACTAGTTTACGTCTCGTTCTACTCTATGAGCTAAGGCTTCCCTACTTCCAGCACAACATAGCTTGTTGAATATTGCTATCGTAGAATACAAATGACTGCAATATTGTTATACGCGGCACAGGTTTAGTGAAAAAAAGACAAGTATTTTTCCATTATTCTTTGTAACAACATGCATATCACATCCTTGCAGGTCCATATATTTGCACAGAAACAGTTCATGATCCATGGTTTTACATGACAGAATGTTAGGTGAGATATGACGGAATCAAACCTAATTTATCGACTCCTAGTTGCACAAAAGTGTTGTTCACAAAACAGAACTTAACCTTTTACGTCGATCTCCAAGGCAAACATTGCAATTAAAGAAACGAAATCAATGCCTTGAATAATGATAGCATTGTTTTGTCTATAATACGTACTAAAGATCAACAAGTATATATAAAAAGATTTATATATCCATCGACATTTGTGCCGAAGATTGCATCTACGAAGAAGATGAGATGAGAAGAGTATCCGCAGCCCTCGAAAGATCCTGTACTCACTGCCAGGCTAATTTGGAGCAACACCGCAGTAACACTCAGTCGCGTGTCTTTCATGTACGGAGCGAGGAACCAAGGACCTATGTGAGAATGTGTCTGGGTGAGCTCTGTGACCAAAATATTTTTGGGTGAAGGTGTACAGCGTGCACATCGTGGAAAGCAAGGAAGAAAACTAATAACAAGGGGAGTACTATAATAAAACTGATAAATTCAGCATAGAGGACCCAGCAGTTTCGCTACAGGAGGGTATGGGAGAGTCCGCTTGTGTAAAAGGTGCTGATGTGTCTGAATCTGGAATAATATGACCTACGACTAAGCGACAGGTAGCAGAGTGGAGTGAGAATTAGATCATGGATGAGAGGAACACAATGAACCACAGCACCGCTCCTGTGATTGAACTATCACTTTGTAAAAGTAACCACTCTCGCCTTACCATGTGTAAAGAGTGCTCCACATGTTATAGAGAAAATCTACACGAAAAGATGAACTACCAAAAGAAGTTCGCCGTCGATCGTGCCGTACTTGAAAATCCAATACCAAGAAACAAAATTGCGTATAATGGCAGTAAGTGGGAATGTGGCGAGGAGCCGGCCGGAGTGGCCGAGCGGTTCTAGGCGCTACAGTCTGGAACCGCACGACCGCTACAGTCGCAGGTTCGAATCCTGCCTCGGGCATGGATGCGTTTGATGTCCTTAGGTCAGTTAGGTTTAAGTAGTTCTGAGTTCTAGGGAACTGATGATCTCAGATGTTAAGTCCCATAGTGCTCAGAGCCATTTGAATCTCTCTTTTATTTTTTTTTTTTTTTTTTGTGGCTAAGAATAGGCGGATAATTAGTACCCGAAAAGAATGAAATGTTCACAAATCAAGAATTAATCCTGGCAAACTAAACGATTGTGCGACACAAGTCGATGAGCGTTGCAATTAGCCTTTATATAGGGTGGCTCAGAGGATACTCAAAATTTATACTTATATTTAGGCCTATTTGAATACTGGTGACCCAACCCCACCTTCGCACGGTAGGCATTAAATATTTACGACCATACCACTAGTGCGTATTTTTTTGTTTGTGCGCCATTTCGTGGATGTACGAATAAATTTCAGAGAACGAAGTTAAGTAACTGAATACCATTAGTTTCATATAACTTACGCGATGTAAGCAACGCACGGCTAGAAATTTGTCTGAAGGTGTGAATGTTAGGCGTTCCGTGTTCAGGTGGCGCTGGGAGTGACATCTCACGGCAAGGATGGGAGCACATCGTGATGTAAGTAATATGTTTACAACCAACGTAAATACCGCATGAGAATCATGGGTGAGAGTGATTCAATACGTGTCTGAGACTCACTGAGGTTGTTCAAATAAAAGAAAAAGATAGGAAAAGAACGCACATGGTGTACATGTTTAGCTCATGTTAAAGTACACGTCTTGTGCAGTTTAGTAAGCACTGTGATTCATAGCTGAGATTCATTGCATTTCCTTGACGTGGATTCTTTATGGCAGACTTCTTCGCCGTGTCGAGTGTCGAGTCCACGTCTAGGTTTGATTCAAGGAAAGCTGAAAGTTGAGCCATCTGTAGTAGTGCTGAAAGAACGTACTGTATGTAAATGAAGCAGTGTTGAAGTAGTGTTTCGGAAGACGTTCTACTTGCAGCAATTCTGGATTCGCATGTTTTTTCGATATGCATCTGTTCTTAATCGATTGCAGAGAATGTGGTTATTTTTTCGTTATTGGCTGTATTTGTTACGATGCTTTAATATTGAGCAACTCACTGCCTATTGTTTGCAGAAGCTGCAATAAATACAGAGTGAGAACTGCGACTCCTAATCTGAAAAATCGTCATCATTTTCGAAATGCGTATCTCCACATCATTGAGAGATGAATGCTAGGTTAAGAAAAGAAAAAAAAAGTGATACATTCGGTATTCTGTCCCATAACCTTTGTACCGCTAGACCACCACACCACATGCAAATTAGATCCCTTTTGCTGCGTTCTTGTTTACTGCTGCTGTCTCGATTTAAGGAGGTTTTTCGAAAAGAGGCAAGGGCATTGTTTCGGCAGCTTAACTTCAAATCATCGTAATTTAGATGATTTGTAGGAATGATTTATAAATTGTGTACCAAAACCTTCCTCTTGAATCAGTGTATCTATTTTAAATGGAAATTAAAATCTAATAGTCATAAGTAATTAGAATCCGGTTGTAAAGGAAGGAGTAGAAAAAAGGATTACGGGAGAAAATGGGCTTGGCAGGAGGAATGAGAGAGAAGAAATACTAATGAAGCTTTGCAATAAATTTCAGCTACGTATTGCGATTACCCTGTTCAAGACCCTCAAGAGAAGGAGGTACACTTGGAGAGGGCAGTGAGGTACAGAAAGATTTCAGATACAGTATATCGTGGCCAGGAAGAGTCTCCAATATCAAATATTGGATTGAAAAGAGTACCATGCGACAGATATGGACCCAGATCACAATTTGGCAATGATGAACAGTATGCTGAAGTTCAAGAGAATTGTCAGGAAGAATCAATGCCAAAGACGTGGGATACTGAAATATTACGGAATGGAGAGTTAAGCTTGACGTTATCTGAGGCAACAGATATTGCGATAAGGAGTAGCTCAGTAGCCAGTTCCGTTACAGAGGAATGGGACATCTCTAAAAGGGGCAGTCACAGAAGTTGCAGAGAAAATATAGGTGCAAGGAAGCTAACTATGAGGAAACAAGGGATAACAGAAGAAATACCTCAGCTGGTCGACGAAAGATGGAAGTCCAAAAATATTCCGGGAAATTCAGGAATACGGAACTTAGGAACGAAATAAATAGGAACTGCAAGGAAACTAAGGCAAAGTGGCTACATACAAAATGTGAAGTAATCGATATAGAAATGACTGACTCAGCATACAGACAAGTCAAAATAATCTTCGGTGGAATTAAAAGCAGGGACTGCAACATTAAGAGTGCAATGGGATTTCCACTGTTAAATGCAGAGGAGAGAGTGATCACGAAGTAGATGAAATTAAGGAATTCTGCTAACTAGGCAGCAAAATAAACCAATATTCCAAGAACTTAAAAAGCAGACTAACACTATAAAAAGGGCATTCCTGGCCAAGAGAAGTCTACTAGTATCAAATAAAGGCCTTAATTTGATGAATAAACTTCTGAGAATGTACGTTTGGAGAGCAGCATTGTATGGCAGTGAGACAAGGACCGTGGCGAAATGGGAACGGAAGAGAATAGGAACATTTGAGATCTGGTGCTACAGAATAATGTTCAAAATTAAGTGGAGTGTTAAGGGAGGAATAACGACGTTCTCCGTTCTCCGTAGAATCGGCGAGGAAACGAATACAAGGAATTGAAAGTGGTATTCTGAGGTGAAAAATATGGCACACGAAAGGAATTTGTGGCGGGCTGCATCAAAACAATCAAAAGACTGATGATCCAAAAAAAAAAGAAAAAAGCCGGCACAGATCTTCATCGATTTTGTTGCGCACTTCCATAATGCGATCTACGAGTTTCACTAGATCTCGAGGATGCTGACTAAGACTTCCTCTTTGAATTATTCCCACAAAACATAATAGCAAGGATTACTGCACGGTCTGTGAGGTGGCCAAATTTAACCATGCTGAAGACGCTGAGGAAATTTATAAGACAGCACTCTTTCTCTAAACGTTTCGTGTAGAAAGTCGAGAATAACACTGTCTGTTGAGCAATCATCCGTCCCTTCTCGTCAACTGATCTCAGCTGATCGCTAGCATGAACGACCGATGCTTATATACAGGGTGTTACAAAAAGATACGGCCAAAGTTTCAGGAAACATTCCTCACACACAAAGAATGAAAATATGTTATGTGGACATGTGTCCGGAAACGCTTACTTTCCATGTTAGAGCCCATTTTATTACTTCTCTTCTAATCACATTAATCATGGAATGGAAACACAGCAACAGAACGTACCAGCGTGACTTCAAACACTTTGTTACAGGAAATGTTCAAAATGTCCTCCGTTAGCGAGGATACATGCAACCACCCTCCGTCGCATGGAATCCTTGATGCGCTGATGCAGCCCTGGACAATGGCGTATTGTATCACAGCCGTCCACAATACGAGCATGAAGAGTCTCTACATTTGGTACCGGGGTTGCGTAGACAAGAGCTTTCAAATGTCCCCATAAATGAAAGTCAAGAGGGTTGAGGCCAGGAGAGCGTGGGGGTCATGGAATTGGTCCGCCTCTACCAATCCATCGGTCACCGAATTTGTTGTTGAGAAGCGTACGAACACTTCGACTGAAATGTGCAGGAGCTCCATCATGCATGAACCACATGTTGTGTCGTACTTGTAAAGGCACATGTTCTAGCAGCACGGGTAGAGTATCCCGTATGAAATCATGATAACGTGCTCCATTGAGCGTAGGTGGACGAAACTAAAATGAGTTCTAACATGGAAATTAAGCGTTTCCGGATACATGTCCACATAACATCTTTTCTTTATTTCTGTGTGAGGAATTTTTCCTGAAAGTTTGGCCGTACCTTTTTGTGACATCCTGTATATATCGCTTTAATAGAATGACCATGAAATAAATATCAAATGGTTCAATATCTCCCGCGCCAACGTGTACATAGATTACACTTCTGTGCTACTGGATTTTGGAAAGTAGAGTAACAGATTGTAGATTTGGGCACAGGCGTATCTTCGGTAATTTTTCACTGTCACAAAGCTTTTGTTACTCACCAACTGATGCAACCATAAATATTATCTGTTTTCATTTCATTTCGAAGACACGCCATTCAATCAGAGAAATCGGAACAGCTGATGAAACGACAATAATTACTTTCAGTTCCATCCAACAGACATGTGATCTGACGGTCTGTTACCATGGAAACAGAATGAAATTTCAGAATCCTGGTCAGCCAGTGACACTCAGATACGACTTATGTTACTCATAATGCCAGTAGAACATAAATACGCGGCTCTGTTCTGTTATAGAGTAGATTGCGAGACGCCAACTTCTATTTTAATATTATTTCTATTCAAATAGACATTTAATGAAAACAGAGTTATGAGTCCGTTGGTTTATATTTAAATACATTTATAATATTTTTGCAAATTGTAAAGTAAATTGTAATGAAACAAACCCAATGGTACAGTTTACTAAGCTTCTGTAATTTATGATGAGGAGTCCCTCGGATTAGTTCAAAAAAACGTCCAATCGACAAAGAGGCCGATAGCAATGCAGCACAAGCTCGCATTATGAATGAATGGCGAACGAAATCCCTCGTGCCCTTTCAGACGAACCTTCCCGATAATGGCATGAGGCGGTTTAGGGAAATAACTGAAAACCGAAATTCGGATGGCCGGGTGCGCATTTGAAGCGTTGTCGTCATGAATGCGAGCCCGGTGATATAACCATTACGCCACATCGCTCATTGGGTCAGTTTGAAAGACACTAATCGTGAAAATATTAATTCATTCTCAAGCGAGGCGTTACGTACCAGCACGCAGTATTAAACAAATGTTTCTATGCGTCTATGTTTGTGGTTGTTTAGTTTATAGTTTGTTTTTGTTCCTCGCTTCGTGCCTTCTAGTCGGCTTATTCATTAGGATAGATCAAGTAGAAGGACGGAATGTGTCACATTAACATCGTTGTAGTAATTTCAGCATCCACCTGAAGTTATTTGCAGGAGGGAAAGAAAACCAAAGCATCATGGTAAACTGAAAAACTTGCATCTTACTCCTAGTAAACAGACGTTCAGCGTTCTCATAGTCTACTGTCGACTGATGGGACAATAGACTGTTTTTAACAACAGATTTGTCAGTCGACTGTATTTTCGTTCGTCAATTTTTTCAGTCAAATGAAACAAGCGAATGAAACTAGTCTCAGCGACCACGTCAGCAACATGCATTTTTCACTCATTCACTGTGTCTCAGTGGCTTCTTTCAGTGCGAGACAACAAGCCTTTATGTGATTTTATTTACATCGTATAGCAACATTTTCAGTTATACATGAAACATGACTAGGATTGACAACTTTTTTTTGAGACAAATAAAATATCTTATTTCAAGGAGATGTAATAAAAAGTATATTTCTAAAAATAAAGTACATTTAAAATGTACGTATTTACTTACTGAAATACGAATTTTCGTACTTGTGGCGTTAAATACCAATTTTTGGTTTGTTTTAAAACTTTAATATCTGGAGCTACGCTTTAAATTTGTGTATATATAAATGAACAATCACTTTTAACATGTTTTTATTAGATCCATTTCTTGTTTCCTTTTTCGCTACAAATTTTGCAATTGATTTTAAACTAGTTTACCGATAAGCTAGAGACTCGAAACTTTCAACGTAGCTCCGAACTGTATCATACTGTAATGTTAATTCGCTTTCGAGTCTGGTGTGTGGTGGAGGGTACTTTGTTTTTCGGTCTGTCTGTCTCTGTCTGCTCGGTTAAATTTTGTAACTGATTTTAAACTAAATTCGCAATAACCTGCAGACTTGAAATTTTAAACTTAACTCAGAACTGAATGACAATGCAATATTACTCGCTTTCTTCTCTGATGTGTGGCCGAAAGTAGGTACGTGGTGCACTACTGCTATTTCCCTGATTTTTTGTTCCATCACTAATGTTTCGCTCTTAAGAACGATTGCTGTTAAGCTTCCCTGTCACCTCGGTTCTCTCTGGTCCTGACATCCGCGGTCTTCTCGCGAGATATGCCTGTTGTTGTTGTTGTTGTGGTCTTCAGTCCTGAGACTGGTTTGATGCAGCTCTCCATGCTACTCTATCCTGCGCAAGCTTCTTCATCTCCCAGTACCTACCGCAACCTACATCCTTCTGAATCTGCTTAGTATATTGTTCTCTTGGTCTCCCTCTACGATTTTTACCCTCCACGCTGCCCTCCAATGCTAAATTTGTGATCCCTTGATGCCTCAAAACATGTCCTACCAACCGATCCCTTCTTCTAGTCAAGTTGTGCCACAAACTTCTCTTCTCCCCAATCCTATTCAATACCTCCTCATTAGTTACGTGATCTACCCACCTTATCTTCAGCATTCTTCTGTAGCACCACATTTCGAAAGCTTCTATTCTCTTCTTGTCCAAACTGGTTATCGTCCATGTTTCACTTCCATACATGACTACACTCCATACAAATACTTTCAGAAACGACTTCCTGACACTTAAATCTATACTCGATGTTAACAAATTTCTCTTCTTCAGAAACGATTTCCTTGCCATTGCCAGTCTACATTTTATATCCTCTCTACTTCGACCATCATCAGTTATTTTACTCCCTAAATAGCAGAACTCCTTTACTACTTTAAGTGTCTCATTTCCTAATCTAATCCCCTCAGCATCACCCGATTTAATTCGACTACACTCCATTATCCTCGTTTTGCTTTTGTTGATGTTCATCTTATATCCTCCTTTCAAGACACTGTCCATTCCGTTCAACTGCTCTTCCAAGTCATTTGCTGTCTCTGACAGAATTACAATGTCATCGGCGAACCTCAAAGTTTTTACTTCTTCTCCATGAATTTTAATACCTACTCCGAATTTTTCTTTTGTTTCATTTACTGCTTGCTCAATATACAGATTGAATAACATCGGGGAGAGGCTACAACCCTGTCTCACTCCTTTCCCAACCACTGCTTCCCTTTCATGGCCCTCGACTCTTATAACTGCCATCTGGTTTCTGTACAAATTGTAAATAGCCTTTCGTTCCTTGTATTTTACCCCTGCCACCTTCAGAATTTGAAAGAGAGTATTCCAGTTAACATTGTCAAAAGCTTTCTCTAAGTCTACAAATGCTAGAAACGTAGGTTTGCCTTTTCTTAATCTTTCTTCTAAGATAAGTCGTAAGGTTAGTATTGCCTCACGTGTTCCAACATTCCTACGGAATCCAAACTGATCTTCCCCGAGGTCCGCTTCTACCAGTTTTTCCATTCGTCTGTAATGAATTCGCGTTAGTATTTTGCAGCTGTGACTTATTAAACTGATAGTTCGGTAATTTTCACATCTGTCAACACCTGCTTTCTTTGGGATTGGAATTATTATATTCTTCTTGAACTCTGTGGGTATTTCGCCTGTCTCATACATCTTGCTCACCAGATGGTAGAGTTTTGTCATGATTGGCTCTCCCAAGGCCATCAGTAGTTCTAATGGAATGTTGTCTACTCCCGGGGCCTTGTTTCGATTCAGGTCTTTCAGTGCTCTGTCAAACTCTTCACGCAGTATCATATCTCCCATTTCATCTTCATCTACATCCTCTTCCATTTCCATAATATTGTCCTCAAGTACATCGCCCTTGTATAAACCCTCTATATACTCCTTCCACCTTTCTGCCTTCCCTTTTTTGCTTACAACTGGGTTGCCATCTGAGCTCTTTATATTCATACAAGTGGTTCTCTTCTCTCCAAAGGTCTCTTTAATTTTCCTGTAGGCAGTATCTATCTTACCCCTAGTGAGACAAGCCTCTACATCATTACATTTGTCCTCTAGCCATCCCTGCTTAGCCATTTTGCACTTCCTGTCGATCTCATTTTTGAGACGTTTGTATTCCTTTTTGCCTGCTTCATTTACTGCATTTTTATATTTTCTCCTTTCATCAATTAAATTCAATATTTCTTCTGTTACCCAAGGGTTTCTACTAGCCCTCGTCTTTTTACCTACTTGATCCTCTGCTGCCTTCACTACTTCATCCCTCAGAGCTACCCATTCTTCTTCTACCGTATTTCTTTCCCCCATTCCTGTCAATTGTTCCCTTATGCTCTCCCTGAAACTCTCTACAACCTCTGGTTCTTTCAGTTTATCCAGGTTCCATCTCCTTAAATTCCCACCTTTTTACAGTTTCTTCAGTTTCAATCTGCAGTTCATAACCAATAGATTGTGGTCAGAATCCACATCTGCCCCTGGAAATGTCTTACAATTTAAAACCTGGTTCCTAAATCTCTGTCTTACCATTATATAATCTATCTGATGCCTTTTAGTATCTCCAGGATTCTTCCAGGTATACAACCTTCTTTTATGATTCTTGAACCAAGTGTTAGCTATGATTAAATTATGCTCTGTGCAAAATTCTACAAGGCGGCTTCGTCTTTCATTTCTTCCCCCCAATCCATATTCACCTACTATGTTTCCTTCTCTCCCTTTTCCTACTGACGAATTCCAGTCACCCATGACTATTAAATTTTCGTCTCCCTTCACTACCTGAATAATTTCTTTTATCTCGTCATACATTTCATCAATTTCTTCATCATCTGCAGAGCTAGTTGGCATATAAACTTGTACTACTGTAGTAGGCATGGGCTTTGTGTCTATCTTGGCCACAATAATGCGTTCACTATGCTGTTTGTAGTAGCTTACCCGCATTCCTATTTTCCTATTCATTATTAAACCTACTCCTGCATTACCCCTATTTGATTTTGTATTTATAACCCTGTAATCACCTGACCAAAAGTCTTGTTCCTCCTGCCACCGAACTTCACTAATTTCCACTATATCTAACTTTAACCTATCCATTTCTCTTTTTAAATTTTCTAACCTACCTGCCCGATTAAGGGATCTGACATTCCATGCTCCGATCCGTAGAATGCCAGTTTTCTTTCTCCTGATAACGACGTCCTCTTGAGTAGTCCCCGCCCGGAGATCCGAATGGGGGACTATTTTACCTCCGGAATATTTTACCCAAGAGGACGCCATCATCATTTAATCATACAGTAAAGCTGCATGTCCTCGGGAAAAATTACGGCTGTAGTTTCCCCTTGCTTTCAGCCGTTCGCAGTACCAGCACAGCAAGGCCGTTTTGGTTAATGTTACAAGGCCAGATCAGTCAATCATCCAGACTGTTGCCCCTGCAACTACTGAAAAGGCTGCTGCCCCTCTTCAGGAACCACATGTTCGTCTGGCCACTCAACAGATACCCCTCCGTTGTGGTTGCACCTACGGTACGGCCATCTGTATCGCTGAGGCACGCAACCCTCCCCACCAACGGCAAGGTCCATGGTTCATGGGGGAAGGAGATATGCCTATGAGGAAGTAATATATTGGCTGACTCATTTGAAGAGTAACTGAAATAAACCTGAAGTTTCCCACCTTTCCTGATTGTAATCCCATCAAAATGTTTGAAATCAACTGAAAAATTTCACACTCACAAGACTAGAATGCAGAAAATATCTGTTTAAATAGAAAAACGTTTTTATATAATACGGTTTTAAAAAGGGATAATAAACATTAAATAATCTGTCCTAGCCCCATACAGTTTCCTGACAGCATAAGACAACCATGAAAATTCGTACTTGTGAATTTTTGATAGCTATGACACCACCTGCAGAAGTGAAAACTTGTGGCATACATATGTAGCTAGTGACGTAGTTTTTCTCTACAAAATATTTACCTTCAATACAAATAAATGGTTGAATATTCAAATGCTTTTGCATTTTTGGACGTCATGCAAACAGTCGCTAAAACGAGGCAAGGTTCCTTTCTTCTTCATATACACTCCTGGAAATGGAAAAAAGAACACATTGACACCGGTGTGTCAGACCCACCATACTTGCTCCGGACACTGCGAGAGGGCTGTACAAGCAATGATCACACGCACGGCACAGTGGACACACCTGGAACCGCGGTGTTGGCCGTCGAATGGCGCTAGCTGCGCAGCATTTGTGCACCGCCGCCGTCAGTGTCAGCCAGTTTGCCGTGGCATACGGAGCTCCATTGCAGTCTTTAACACTGGTAGCATGCAGTGACAGCGTGGACCTGAACCGTATGTGCAATTGACGGACTTTGAGCGAGGGCGTATAGTGGGCATGCGGGAGGCCGGTTGGACGTACCGCCGAATTGCTCAACACGTGGGGCGTGAGGTCTCCACAGTACATCGATGTTGTCGCCAGTGGTCGGCGGAAGGTGCACGTGCCCGTCGACCTGGGACCGGACCGCAGCGACGCACGGATGCACGCCAAGACCGTAGGATCCTACGCAGTGCCGTAGGGGACCGCACCGCCACTTCCCAGCAAATTAGGGACACTGTTGCTCCTGGGGTATCGGCGAGGACCATTCGCAACCGTCTCCATGAAGCTGGGCTACGGTCCCGCACACCGTTAGGCCGTCTTCCGCTCACGTCCCAACATCGTGCAGCCCGCCTCCAGTGGTGTCGCGACAGGCGTGAATGGAGGGACGAATGGAGACGTGTCGTCTTCAGCGATGAGAGTCGCTTCTGCCTTGGTGCCAATGATGGTCGTATGCGTGTTTGGCGCCGTGCAGGTGAGCGCCACAATCAGGACTGCATACGACCGAGGCACACAGGGCCAACACCTGGCATCATGGTGTGGGGAGCGATCTCCTACACTGGCCGTACACCACTGGTGATCGTCGAGGGGACACTGAATAGTGCACGGTACATCCAAACCGTCATCGAACCCATAGTTCTACCATTCCTAGACCGGCAAGGGAACTTGCTGTTCCAACAGGACAATGCACGTCCGCATGTATCCCGTGCCACCCAACGTGCTCTAGAAGGTGTAAGTCAACTACCCTGGCCAGCAAGATCTCCGGATCTGTCCCCCATTGAGCATGTTTGGGACTGGATGAAGCGTCGTCTCACGCGGTCTGCACGTCCAGCACGAACGCTGGTCCAACTGAGGCGCCAGGTGGAAATGGCATGGCAAGCCGTTCCACAGGACTACATCCAGCATCTCTACGATCGTCTCCATGGGAGAATAGCAGCCTGAATTGCTGCGAAAGGTGGATATACACTGTACTAGTGCCGACATTGTGCATGCTCTGTTGCCTGTGTCTATGTGCCTGTGGTTCTGTCAGTGTGATCATGTGATGTATCTGACCCCATGAATGTGTCAATAAAGTTTCCCCTTCCTGGGACAATGAATTCACGGTGTTCTTATTACAATTTCCAGGAGTGTACATATTGAATAACATCGGGGACAGGCTAAAACCCTGTCTCGCTCCCTTCCTAACCACAGCTTCCCTTTCATGCCCCTCAACTGTTATAACAGCCATCTGGTTTCTGTACAAATTGTAAATAGCCTTTCGCTCCCTGTATTTTACCCCTACCACCTTCAGAATTTGAAAGAGAGTATGTCAGGCAACATTGTCAAAAGCTTTCTCTACGTCGACAAATGCTAGAAAAGTAGGTTTGTCTTTCCTTAATCTATCTTCTAACATGATTCGAAAGGTCGCTAATGCTTCACGTGTTGCAACATTTCTACGGGATCCAAACTGATCTTCCCCGAGGTCGGCTTCTACCAGTTTTTCCATTCGTCTGTAAAGAATTCGTGTCAGTATTTTGCAGCAGTGGCTCATTAAACTGATAGATCGGTAATTTTCACTCCTGTCACTACTTGCTTTCTTTCGGATTGGAATTATGATATTCTTCTTGAAGTATGAGGGTACTTCACCTGTCTCATGCAACTTTTTCACCAGATGGAAGAATTTTGTCATGGCTGGTTTTCCCAAGTCTATCAGTAGTTCTAATAGAATGTTGTCTATTCCCGGGGCTTTGTTTCGACTTAGGTCTATCAGTGCTCTGTCAAATTCTTCACGCAGTAACATATCCCCCATTTCATCTTCATCTACATTCTCTTCCATTTCCATAATATTGCCCTCAAGTACATCACCCTTATATAGATCCTCTACACACTCCTTCCACCTTTCTGCTTTCCCTTCTTTGGTTAGAACTGGTTTTCCATCTGTGTTCTTGATATTCGTGCAAGTGGCTCTCTTTTCTCCAAAGGTCTGTATAATTTTTCTGTAAGCAGTATCTATCTTACCCCTAGTGATATAAGCCTCTACATTCTTACATTTTTCCTCTAGCCATCCCTGCTTAGCCATTTTGCACTTCCTATCGCTTTCATTTCTGAGACTTTTGTATTCCTTTTTGCCTGCTTCATTTACTGCATTTTTTTATTTCTCCTTTTATCAATGAAATTCAATACCTCTTCTGTTACCCAAGTGTTTCTATTAGCCCTCATCTTTTTACCTACTTGATCCTCTGCTGCCTTCACTATTTCATCTCTCAAAGCTATCCATTCTTCTTCTACTGTAGTTCTTTACCCCGTTCTTGTCAGTCGATCCCTAATGCTCTCTCTGAATCCCTCTACAACCTCCGGTTCTTTCAGTTTATACAGGTCCCATCTCCTTAAATTCCCATCTTTTTGCAGTTTCTTCAGCTTTAATCTACAGTTCCTAAACAATAGATTGTGGTCAGAGTCCACATCTGCCCCTGGAAATGGTTTACAATTTAAAACTTGGTTCCTAAATCTCTCTCTTACCACTATATAATCTATCTGAAACATTCCAGTGTCTCCAGGCCTCTTCCACGTACACAACCTTCTTTCATTACACTTAAACGAAGTGTTAGCTATGATTAAGTTATTCCGTGTGCAGAATTCTACCAAGCGGCATCCTTTTTCACTCCTTACCCCCATTCCATATTCACTTACTACTTTTCCTTCTTTTTCCTACTATTGAATTCCAGTCCCCTATGACTATTAAATTTTCGACTCCCTTCACTATCTGAATAATTTCTTTTTTCTCATCATATATTTCTTCAATCTCTTCGTCATCTGCGGAGCTAGTTGGCATATAACCTTGTACTACTGTGGTAGGCGTGGGCATCGTGTCTATATTGGCTACAACAATGCGTTCACTGTTCCGTTAGTAGTAGCTTATCCACATTATTTTTTTCAGTATTCAACCTACTTCTGCATTACCCCTATTTAATATTGTATATATAACCATGTATTTACCTGACCAGAGGTCTTGTTCCTTCTGCCACCGAACTTCACCAATTCGCATTATATCTGACTTCAACCAACCCATTACCCTTTTTAAATTTTCTAACCTAACTACCCGATTAAGAGATCTGACATTCCACGCTCCGATCCGTAGAATGCCAGTTTCGTTTCTCCTGATAACATTATTTAACCACACAGTAAAGCTGCATGTCCTCGGTAAAAATTACGCTTGTAGTTTCCTCTTGCTTTCACCCGTTCGCAGTACCAGCACAGCAGACTGTTGCCCCTGCAACTACTGAAAAGGCTGCTGTCCCTCTTCAGGAACCACACGTTTGTCTGGCCTCTCACCAAATACCCCTCCGTTGTGGTTGCACCTATGGTACGGATATCTTTATCGTTGTGGCACGCAAACCTCCCCACCAACGGCAAGGTCCATGGTTCAGGATGGGGGGGGGGGGGGGGTGGCTGTTACAACGTTAGATGTATGTGGACACCATCCCGCAAACCGCGCTTTTCTACCTATCCCAATTTCTGAATCAAAGTTGTAACGATAATTTTGCTCCCTCCATTTACCATACATCTTTATTGAGAAAATGAGAAGCCCCCGACAATGGGCGATCGCATACACTGCGACGCCGCTCCGCTCGCCAGACAACTGAATGTCTTAAACATCACTTGCCTTCTATTCATCGAGCTGTATAAAACTGATTACATTTACGTTGACTTTCCTTACCGAAAATTACTACTACGACTGAATAGGAACGTTTCTAAAATGCGCTTTCACAAATCATTGTTACTCTCGGGACAATTTATATCTGCTGATCGGTAGGAGGTGCGTGCCTGCTGGCATTGTTAACACTGAAATGCAAGCGAGGAAACGTTGCCCTTCTCGTGTCCCCACGCCCGCGGAACATCGTAGCCTTTGGCCAACTTTTCGTCTACAGACTGTGTCCGGAAACCAATCAGATTTGACCCCCATGTCCGTGGTTTTTTAAGTACTTGTCTAGGGTCGGCAATTTAAGTGATGGCCGGCCTACCCCAGTAATACGACAGGTTAATTAAGCGTTAATGGCACCTGTAACAATTTAATCCACAACAGAACATGAATAAGCTTGAAATTATGAAAAGAAAACTTACCCCGTTCAGTTCATAATTACATGACATGTATCCCGCTTATTTTAATTTTGGCATACCTCTGAGATACGACTTCACTCTGAACCACCGTCTATCAGTGTAATATATCTCTGTATCTCTGCTTTAGTTCAGCTAATTCAAATATTACAGGTTGGTTTCACTCAGAATAATGAATGGATAGCTCTGTCAGCTAAACACAAAAGAACGGTTTCAGTTAAAGGAATGAGTACATGGTTCATCCGACGGAAAAATTATTGATAGTTTTTACTTGAAAAGAAAGAATGAATAATTCAGTCAATATGCAAAGCAGCCGTGGCGCCGAATCTTTTCATTCGATTGCTTCCACTGAATGCTTTCACTCTGAAACAATAAATAAATAAATAATAATCCAACCGACAGGTAAAACTACAACCGACTGGCACGATTCATTTGGTTGCTCCCACAGACTGTTTCACTCGAAATAATGAATGAATAATTCAACAGATATGTAAAACTACAACCGAATGAATCGGTTGTTTTCACTCCGCTGTTCTCATCACCAGTACTGTCTTGGCTGGTCGACGTGTTCCACGAGCCTTTGTTGGCCACCCGATGCAGAGTGCTTGTGAAGAACGGATTTCCGATCGACAAACGCTCTGCTGTGTACACATTCAATAATTAAACGCATCAGATTACGTGCAGGTTACAATAGGAAGTACTTCACAAACGTCAATATAACACTTGATCCGGATATTTACGGGAATTTACTCTCCCACGTGTACAGGAGCTAATGCCCACGCGTTCGTAGGAAAGTGGTCAGCAAAATAAGCCAGACCCATGCAGATGACACAGAAAATGCAGTGAAAAAGAACACGAAAAAAAAAACAGAATGTAATTTTGAGTATGCAGTCTTCCGACAGGTTCTATTCGGCCTCCACAATTTACTGTACTGCGAACCTCTTTATCTCACAGTAGAAATTGCATATTCTGTTTGCAGTTACTTTCTGGATGTATTCCCATATCTGTCATCCCCTACAGTTTTCACCCTCTGCTGCTACCACGGAATTTATTCCCTGATCTCCTGTCACATGTCATTTCCCTCTGTACCTTCTTCTCGTCAGTGTCCTTTCGTCTCGAAAAATTCTGGTTTCCTTGTCCACATAATTTATATATTCTTCTACCACACCACATCTCAAACGCTTCGAGTCTCCTCTTTTTCCGGTTTTCACACAATCCATGGTTCTCTACAGAGCAATTCTGTGATTGAAAAGGACATTCTCGGAAATTTCGTCCTCATTTAAAGCCAATGTTTGATACTGGAAGACTTCCATTGGCTACAATTACCTTCTTTGCCTGTGCTAATCTGCCTTTTATGTTCTACTTATCTTGCTCCCAAGTTAACAAAATTCTTTCACTTCGCCTACTAAATGGTCCCAGTTTTTATGTTCAGCTTGTCGCCAATCTCATTTCTGCTACTCCTTATTACTTTCGTCTTTCTTCGGGTTATGCTTAATCCGTATTATGCACCGCCCCCTCTATTCAACACATGCTGTAATTATTTACTTTCACTGTGAACTGCGACGTCATCAGAGAGTCTAAATATTGATATCCTTTCACCTCGAAATTTAATCACACCCTTGAACTTTTCTTTCCGTCATTGCTTCATATATGTATAGATTGAACAGTAGGAAATGAAAGACATGTCTCTTACATCCTTTTTAAACCGACCAGTTCGTTCTTGGTCTTCCATTCTTATTTTTCCTTCCCGCGTTTTGTACACTTGTTTCCCTATAGCTTACTCCTATTTTTAAGAATTTCGAACCTAGGCACCATTTTACACTAGTGAAAGGCGTTTACCAATCAACAAATCCTATTAGCATGCCTTAATTTTCCTTAAATCTTGCTTTCATTATCTGTCGCAACGTCACAACTGTCACTCTGGTTCCCTTATATGTCCAAAAGCTATCTGTCTGTCACCGAACAGATACACAATTTTCTTTTCCTTTCCCCTGTATGTTATTCTTGCAACAGCTTGGATGCATGAACCTTTAAACTCATTGTAGTATAGTTCTCGGATTTACCTGCCGGTGTTCTCTTCGAGATTGCGTATTTTCCGCCAGTCTGAGTCTGGAGACGTAAGTTCAAAGTCCTACGCACCAACCTGAACAGTCGCTTGGTTGCCACTTCCCTCAAAGATTTTAGAAATTCCAAAGGCCTGTTATCTAAATTTTTTCCGCAAGCACGCCATCAGACACGTCCTCCCCCTGGTAGAGATCTTCAGTGTACTCCTTCCAACTGTCCGCACCCCCCTCTGTGTTTAACAGTGGTAGTCTGATTGTATTCTTAATGCTCCCGCCCTTCACTTAATTTTATCAAAAGTTATTCTCACTCTCCTGTATGCTGAATTCGTCCTTGCGATGACAGTTTATTTTACTGTTTCACGGTTTTCCTTCATCCATTTCACTATAGATTCCCTGCACTTCCTATTTACTGCATGCCTAAATAATATATTTTTGTATTCCTGAATTTTTCTATACACTGTTGTATTTTCTTCTTTCGTTGATTAATTAAAGTATTACCTCTGTTACCCAAAGATTCTTTGCAGTTATCTCCCCTGGACCTACGTTTGTTTTTCCATATGCTGTGACCGTCATACTCGCACAAAAACACACACATGAGATCAAATCAACGAACGCTGTGGAGCTGTTTCGCAGCAAAAGATTCAGTTAGTGAAGGCAGAGGTTTCCAATTTAACTTTTCGTTGATGATAAGATTGCATCTAACTCCCTGATATCACTTCAGCTGGCAAAATTGTACTAGTACGTTAAGAAATTTCGTGGACAAAAGTGTACAGTCGTTAGAAAATAAAATACTACAAGTAGGGAACAGATCTGTGGGATGGTAGAATGACAAAAGTAAAGGAAACGAAGAAGAAATGAAAATTTGGTCGACGTCGAGGTCATTAGAGACGGAGCAGAAGCTCAGAACGATGGGGCAGGAAACGAGCCGACTCCTTCTAAAAGGTACCGACTCGTCGTTTGTCTTGAGTAATTTAGGGAATCCATGGAAATACTACATCTGGATGTATGCATGCGCTTTGAACCACCATCCTCCCGAACGTAGCGTCAGCCGCCCCTTCCGCCCAGTGTCACTGGGTCCTTAGCTGGTCGGAGTTGCTATGAGCTGTCCAACCCACCTTCACGTTCATGAGCTGACCCTCTCTGGAAAGTTCTAGATGCTACGATCCCGCCAAAGCGAAAACTGTGCCATCCTGGGCATCAGCTTTTTTTTTAATGATGACGATGGAGACAGCGGTGGAAAGCTAGAGTATTTTATTCCAAGTGACACGGCTTGTAGACGGAGGGGATTTTATTCAGGTATGGCACCGCGAAGGTTTCCGAGGACACGAACATTTTCAGTTTTAATTATGCCCTTCTGTTACGTAGTAATTAAAGATTTAGTTGTTCATTCTTTCCAAAAAATGTCTTTCGTATTAGAGTATACTGGATTAACAACCCGACTCCACATCCTTACTCCCGCCAGTACCTCATCTCCTACCATCCAGACTTTACAGAAGCTCTCCCGCGAAACTTACAAGACCAGCACTTTTGGAAGAAGGGATATTCCGGAGAAATGGCTTAGCCATAGCCTGGAGTATGTTTTCAAAATGGGATTGTCATTGCAGCGGAGTGTGTGCTGATATAAGCACTTGCCTGCAGCCGGCCGAGTTGGCCGAGCGGTTCTAGGCGCTTCAGCCCGGAACCGCGCGACTGCTACGGTCGCAGGGTCGACTCCTGCCTCGGGGATGGATGTGTGTGATGTCCTTAGGTTAGTTAGGTTTAAGTAGTTCTAAGTTCTAGGGTACTGATGGCCTCAGATGTTAAGTCCCATAGTGCTCAGAGCCATTTGAACCATTTGAACTTGCCTGCGAAAAACAAAGTTCCTGAGTTCGAGGTTTAATCTGCCAGCAGTGATTTGGTTGGGAAGAGTGTCATAAAGCAATTGGATCTTCTCCTGAGGCAAGCTGGACTACTATGGGACGAAGTTAACGTCCGACTCGTTGCACATATATTCTGTCGAGGAGAGATCTGGGAATCTTAACGACCACGAGAGTATCCCAAAGTTATTCACACAGTTCATATAGACTCGTACCATAATACTGGCACACGAGAAGTAACACGTTATGACGCAGGATGTCGGTGGTGTACCGTTGTGTCGTAAGGCTTCAAAAAATGGTTCAAGTGGCTCTGAGCACTATGGGACTTAACATCTATGGTCATCAGTCCCCTAGAACTTAGAACTACCTAAACCTAACTAACCTAAGCACGCCACACACATCCATGCCCGAGGCAGGATTCGAACCTGCGACCGTAGCAGTCGCGCGGTTCCAGACTGAGCGCCTAGAACCGCGAGACCACCGCGGCCGGCCGTAAGGCTTCCCCCGATCACTAACGTACCAGAAGTCTTGAAAGCAGGAATAAGACTGAGGCCGGCCGGGGTGGCCGTGCGGTTCTAGGTGCTAAAGTCTGGAGCCGAGTGACTGCTACGGTCGCAGGTTCGAATCCTGCCTCGGGCATGGATATGTGTGATGGCCTTAGGTTAGTTAGGTTTAAGTGGTTCTAAATTCTAGGGGACTGATGAGCTCAGAAGTTAAGTCGCATAGTGCTCAGAGCCATTTGAACCATTTTTGAGTAAGACTGAGGCTCCTCTTCAAAACATCCGAAGAATAAGAATGGGACCTCCCCCCCCCCCCCCCCCCACCATGTCGCCAATATACTCGCCAGCGATGGTCATTGATGCTACTCTGCAACCAATGCTGCGTGATGATGCAGAATGTTGCAGAGAGTCCATCATTTGTTCTCGAGTGGCAGGCGCGGAAGTGACTTGGTTACGAAATGTATGGTACATCGCACGGCGATTTTTCCTTGTGGTGGTCAGACATAGTCGACTGGAACCTTACCGACGAGGCCTACCCTCTCTTTCTCTTGCAGTCCAACACTGGACATTCAATGCCCCATAAATGTCGATATTGTACGATTCGACCAGCCGGTCAAATGGAGATCGATAGTGAGGCTCCTGTCAATCTCTGTCATGTACTGATAACGCTGTCTCACTTGGGAACACGCAACCTCCGTGTTCTTCACGGTGATGGCTCAACATCTGACACTGTTAAAGCTCCTTATCTGCCATCCCAGGCCAGGTAACAACACTTAACACGAACATCACTAATATACTATGTCGGCGGCTCTATCTGTAACAGAGAATTGTTTCTGTAATTATATACATACTGGCTCACGGCGTTTACGTGTACGAAGTTACATTGACATCCGACTATGTCTTCCGGGTTATTCACTTTTTTTGTCAGACAGTGTACTACAGTAGTACTACTACAGTGGCACTCACTTGAAGATGGCCAGAAGACTCTGCGCGGAAATATCGTGGCAGGACGTTACTGATATCCGGCAGTTCTCCCGTGTTTTTATGGAACAGTGTATTATAATTTATAATTGAAGTAACATAGGGGATCCACGTTTGAAGAAGACCACGATTAGAAAGAGTTTCATAAGAGCCTGGCGTGTAACATTCGTAACCACTGTTGGAGATGCGTACGTTCCGAGCGCTATTCTCATAAAACGATGATATTTTCCTGAATACTGTCTTCTGCTGATCTCATACTATGTACGTAAACCTCGTACTGCAATGCGATTTAAGTGTTAAAGCCACATAGAAAATGCAGCCTCTATACATTTACGGCCAGACATTCGCTGTGTCACAACGCGGTATGGTATTTTCCATATGGATCTAATGGTCACCTCTCGTTGCCGTGTCACATTTACGTGCTGTGAAGATGGTTTGCGATTCTGTAAGGTTCTGTTATCGCTATTTCTTGGATATACCATGAAACATCACTCAGCACCGCAGTAGAAAACCCCGAAATTACGACGATCCTTTTTCGAAATATGTTTCATCGGTCCTGACCGGTGCATCTCGAGTGCATCTTCTGTTCTGGTATAGCAAATTAATGATTTTGATGCGTGAACCCAGTTGCGTGTAAGAGATTTTAAAAGTGGATAGGAAAGGTAATATAGCAAAGCTTAATAATTGGATCGACTTTTCTGACCTGGATTTGCCCTACAAGTATCTGCTCTTTAGCTTATCTTGTGGCACGCTAACTGAACGTAATGGTGAGTTGGACAGCTCATAGCAACTCCGAGCAGCTAAGGGCCCAGTGACACTGGGCGGAAGGGGCGACTGACGCTACGTTTGAAACTGTTGCTCCCACTTTCCTGCAATCGTCGATCTTCTATCTTTGCTTTCACTCGATATCCAGAGCCCAACCCATGCCTTAATAAGTATGTAGTCCTGGCCTCTGTTAAAATTGCTGTGATGTACTATAGTCTTGGCCACCCCCTATGTAACAAACTCCCAATTATCTTTCAAATTCTAGTCTATGTCCGTTTTTCAGGACTTCCATAGTGTGGGGCAACGGACAGCTAGATAGGAAGAACGCTGCATAAATGTAGACCAGTTTTCCTGCCTCTCCTAACATTTAAGAAACGTTACGCCTCGTTAGAGACCACATAGCTCTCAAAAAGGCTATGTGTATGGCGCCCCTTGCAAATAGGTCAGACTATTCTCATTGCTGCTGAATGCTGTGCGAAGCATACGCGACACACTAAAAAGAAAATGGGGGGAGGGAAGGTCTTGAACAGATGTCCGCAGCTGAAAATTGCCTGGAAGGTGGACATATAATATGAAAAGGGAAGGATCTTGCCTCATATGTCATCACATACTCTAGTACTTTTCTCGAAGCGACACTACTTGCAAACCGAGAAGAGTCCATTCATAATAGTTTTTAATGGTCAAAAGATTAATTCGAGGGCGTGCTGAACAGTAATGCCTCCCAACTTTTTACGTGAAAACTCTTAAAGCTTTTTAAATAAAACAAATTTATTAACATCCTACAACTCTATTCTCCATGTATCATCATCATCATTATTTATTGTACATAACAGGCCATAAAGGCCCATGACAGAAAGCAAAAGAAGTATTACAAACCAGAATGACACACTATACAAAGATCAGTAACACAATCAGTGACACAGGAAGGAGCATTGACCTATTGTCCTGATCACAGTTGCAGGTATTTCCGACAGCTGTTATTCCACTTCCTTCTGTCCATTGCATGTTCCAGGGATGTTGTTGATTCTACCTTCTGCAACGTCCTCATAACTTTCCACCTAGTCCTTGGACGACCTCTTGGACGTCTTCCACAGTCAGCTGGGAACTGGAGGGGGGGGGGGGGGAGAGCTTATGGGAATTTGTTGGCTCTTAATAAATGTCCGAATCACTGATGTCGTCGTCCTCTGATGGTCCTACCAACGTCAGCTTTCCCAAAACGTTCGCCTCCTTTCCCATCTTCCATTTTCTCTGTTGATTGTAGGCCCATAGATCTTTCTGCCCCCCCCCCCCCCCATGAACCATGGACCTTACCGTTGGTGGGGAGGCTTGCGTGCCTCAGCGATACAGATAGCAGTACCGTAGGTGCAACCACAACGGAGGGGTATCTGTTGAGAGGCCAGACAAACGTGTGGTTCCTGAAGAGGGGCAGCAGCCTTTTCAGTAGTTACAGGGGCAACAGTCTGGATGATTGACTAATCTGGCCTTGTAACACTAACCAAAACGGCCTTGCTGTGCTGGTACTGCGAACGACTGAAAGAAAGGGGAAACAACGGCCGTAATTTTTTCCCGATGGCATGCAGCTTTACTGTATGGATAAATGATGATGGCGTCCTCTTTGGTAAAATTTTCCGGAGGTAAAATAGCCCCCAATCGGATCTCCGGGCGGGGACTACTCAGGAGGACGTCGTTATCAGGAGAAAGAAAACTGGCGTTCTACGGATCTGAGCGTGGAATGTCAAATCCCTAAATCGGGCAGGTAGGTTAGAAAATTTAAAAAGGGAAATGGATAGGTTAAAGTTGGATATAGTGGGAATCAGTGAAGTTCGGTGGCAAGAGGAACAAGACTTTTGGTCAGATGAATACAGGGTTATAAATACAAAATCAAATAGGGGTAAAGCAGGAGTAGGTTTAATAATCAATAGAGCAATAGGAATGCGGGTAAGCTACTACAAACAGCACGGCGAACGCATTGTTGTGGCCAAGATAGACACGAAGCCCACGCCTACGACAGTAGTACAAGTCTAAATGCCTACTAGCGCTGCAGATGATGAAGAAATTGAAGAAATGTACGATGAGATAAAAGAAATTATTCAGGTAGTGAAGGGAGACGAAAATTTAATAGTCGTGGGTGACTGGAATTCGATAGTAGGAAAAGGAAGAGAAGGAAACGTAGTAGGTGAATATGGATTGGGGTTAAGAAATGAAAGAGGAAGCCGCCTGGTGGAATTTTGCACGGAGCACAACTTAATCACAGCTAACACATGGTTCAAGAATCATAGAAGAAGGTTGTCTACATGGAAGAAGCCTGGAGATACAGACAGGTTTCAGATAGATTATATAATGGTAAGACAGAGATTTAGAAACCAGGTTTTAAATTGTAAGACATTTCCAGGGGCAGATGTGGACTCTGACCACAATCTATTGGTTATGAACTGCAGATTAAAACTGAAGAAACTGCAAAAAGGTGGGAATCTAAGGAGATGGAACCTGGATAAACTGAAAGAACCAGAGATTGTACAGAGTTTCAGGGACAGCATAAGGGAACAATTGACAAGAATGGGGGAAAGAAATACAGTATAAGAAAAATGGGTAGCTTTGAGGGATGCAGTAGTGAAGGCAGCAGAGGATCAAGTAAATAATAAGACGAGGGCTAGTAGAAGTTCTTGGGTGACAGAAGAAATATTGAATTTAATTGATAAAAGGAGAACATATAAAAATGCAGTAAATGAAGCAGGCAAAAAGGAATACAAACGTCTCAAAAATGAGATCGACAGGAAGTGCAAAATGACTAAGCAGGCATGGCTAGAGGACAAATGTAAGGATGTAGAGGCTTATCTCACTAGGGGTAAGATAGATACTGCCTACAGGAAAATTAAAGAGACCTTTAGAGAAAAGAGAACCACTTGTAAGAATATTAAGAGCTCAGATAGAAACCAAGTTCTAAGCAAAGAAGGGAAAGCAGAAAGGTGGAAGGAGTATATAGAGGGTCTATACAATGGGTGATGTACTTGAGGGCAATATTATAGAAATGGAAGAGGATGTAGATGAAGATGAAATGGGAGATATCATACTGCGTGAAGAGTTTGATAGAGCACTGAAAGACCTAAGTCGAAACAAGGCCCCGGGAGTAGACAACATTCCATTAGAACTACTGGCAGCCTTAGAAGAGCCAGTCCTGACAAAACTCTACCATCTGGTGAGCAAAATGTATGAGACAGGCGAAATACCCTCAGACTTCAAGAAGAATATAATAATTCCAATCCCAAAGAAAGCAGGCGTTGACAGATGTGAAAATTACCGAACTATCAGTTTAATAAGTCACGGCTGCAAAACACTAACGCGAATTCTTTACAGACGAATGGAAAAACTGATAGAAGCCGACCTCACCAAAGATCAGTTTGGATTCCGTAGAAATATTGGAACACGTGAGGCAATACTGACCCTACGACTTGTTTTAGAAGCTAGATTAAGAAAAGGCAAACCTATGTTTCTAGCATTTGTAGACTTAGAGAAAGCTTTTGACAGTGAATACTCTCTTTCAAATTCTGGAAGTGGCAGGTGTAAAATATAGGGAGCGAAACGCTATTTACAATTTGTACAGAATCCAGATGGCAGTTATAAGAGTCGAGGGACATGAAAGGGAAGCAGTGGTTGGGAAGGGAGTGAAACAGGGTTGTAGCCTCTCCCCGATGTTGTTCAATCTGTGTATTGAGCATGCAGTAAAAGAAACAAAAGAGAAAATCGGAGTAGGTAATTCCGTCAGAGACAGAAAAGGACTTGGAAGAGGAGTTCAACGGAATGGACAGTGTCTTGAAAGGAGGATATAAGATGAACATCAACAAAAGCAAAACGAGGATAATGGAATGTAGTCGAATTAAGTCGGGTGATGCTGAGGGAGATTAGGAAATGAGACACTTAAAGTAGTAAAGGAGTTTTGCTATTTGGGGAGCAAAATAACTGATGATGGTCGAAGTAGAGAGGATATAAAATGTAGACTGGCAATGGCATGGCAATCGTTTCTGAAGAAGACAAATTTGTTAACTTCAAGTATAGATTCAAGTGTCAGGAAGTCGTTTCTGAAAGTATTTGTGTGGAGTGTAGCCATGTATGGAAGTGAAACATGGACGGTAAATAGTTTGGACAAGAAGAGAATAGAAGCTTTCGAAATGTGGTGCTACAGAAGAATGCTGAAGATTAGATGGATAGATCACATAACTAATGAAGAGGTACTGAATAGAATTGGGGAGAAGGGGAGTTTGTGCACAACTTGACTAGAAGAAGGGATCGGTTAGTAGGACATGTTCTGAGGCATCAAGGGATCACCAATTTAGTATTGGAGGGAAGAGTGGAGGGTAAAAATCGTAGAGGGAGACCAAGAGATGAATACACCAAGCAGATTCAGAAGGATGTGGGTGGCAGTGGGTACTGGGAGATGAAGAAGCTTGCACAGGATGGAATAGCATGGAGAGCTGCATCAAACCAGTCTCAGGACTGAAGACCACAACAACAACAACAGATCTTTCTGAGCACTTTCCTTTCAAACGCGCAAATGCGCTCTTCAAGTGTTTGTGAAGTCGCCCATGTCTCGCAGCCATATAACAGAATCTGGCTTACCAGTGCCATGATGTAAAGTTTAATCTATATGTTTTGTGAGACCAAGCGTGACTTGAATAAGTTACTGACACTAAAGAAGGCACGATTAGAATTAATTATTCTCTCTTGAATCTATTTCTCAACCTCGCCTTTATTACATAGAATCGATCTCAAGTACTTAAATTTCTCTACTCGTTCAAAATTGTGTCCATCCATACTGATAGTGGTAGGGAAACCATGTCGGTGTGTGATGATCATATATTTAGTTTTCTAATCATTGACAACTAATCCCATTTTGCTTGCCTAGGCGCTACAGTCTGGAGCCGAGCGACCGCTACGGTCGCAGGTTCGAATCCTGCCTCAGGCATGGATGTGTGTGATGTCCTTAGGTTAGTTAGGTTTAATTAGTTCTAAGTTCTAGGTGACTGATGACCTCAGAAGTTAAGTCGCATAGTGCTCAGAGCCATTTTTTGCTTGCCTCTTTCATGAACCTAGTGGCGTCAGAAACTATCTGATTCAGTGAGTCTCCCATAATCATCACATCATCGGCGAAGTCCAAGAGTGTGTCAGTTCCAATCATATCCATCTCCATGTCATTACCACTTTCACGTCGTACCTTTTCCAATGCAATGTTGAATAGCACTGGGGACAAATGGTCTCCTTGTCTCAAACCGTGTTGAACAGTGAAAGGCGCTGATATTTTGTTTCCAAACCGTACTTGGTAGCTTGTATCTGTATAACATGCTTCAATCACTTTGATGTGTTTTCTTGTGATGCCCAACTCTTGCATTATCCTCCATAATACCGTCCGATTAATGCTGTCATAGGCCTGTCGGGAGTCTATAAATATGATGTGTAATTCCCTCTCAAATTCATAGTACTTTCCCATAAGCTGTTGTAGCGTGAAGATGTGATCTATGGTTGAGCGCCATGCCATGAATCCACATTGATATGGTCCTATGATCTCTTATAGAGCAGGTTTCTGGCGACTAAGTAGCAGGGAGGTTAAGTCTTTGTAACCTATCTCAAGTACCGAGATTACTCCATAATTGTCTACTTTTGTGGCATCTCCTTTTTTTAAAAATTGGGCATACAGTTGCTCTCTACCATTCACCCGGGATCTCCTCTGATGACCAGATTTTGACAATAAGCTGTCTTAGCGTCTCCAATAAAACTCCCCCTCCGTTTCTAACCAGTTCTGCACTAATACCACTGCCACCTGGCGCTTTATTGATTTTGAGTGACTCCACAGTTTTTCTTATCTCTTCCATTGAAGGTTCAGGTACTTCTTCTTCCTCTGTATTTAACTCCCATTCTTGTTCTGTACTTCCTTCTGGAGTTTATACATTTAACAATTTTCTGAAATGCTTTCCTAACTGATCTGCTTGCTCCATAGGAGGTACCATATTCCCTTCTTCACGTGTTAGCATTAAAGTTTTCTGTTTATAATTGCCTCGAGCAAAACCTGCCAACTTGAAAAAGGAGTGCAGTGTTTTCTTCGACTCCTCTACTGTCACCAACAGTTTCTTCCCTTATACTTTTTTCTTCCCTCTAACGAGCCTGTCTGTCGTCTCATGTCTGAGTATGTTGCTTGTGTATCTTCTGACGGCTGATTTAACCACTCGAATCTGTTCTCCATTGTATCTTTAACAGACGACTTGCATCCATCATCAAACCATGGTTTGTTTTGGGTTTAGGTTGTCGTATCAGTTCTTCCTTTGCGTTCTGGATATCCACTTCCTTCAATTGTGCCCATATTGCCTCTACATTATCCTGGGCCTCTACCGACAAAAGAGAGCCAGTGACTATCTTGGTATCGCTGTCTTACTTGCTCATTTAAAAGTTCATCCTTATCATGTGGAACTATTCTCTCTCTTTTCGTTTGCCATTTTGTAGAGAGTCAGACAGATATTCAAACCTACTAAGAAGTGGTCTGAATTCATATCAGCACCACGGTTCGTTCGTAATTGCCTGATGCATCCACAATGCCTTCTATCCACCAATGCATGATCAATCCAGTTTTTCGTCTTACCATTTGGTGATAACCTTGTGGCTTTATGTATCTCTATCCGTGGGAAGTAGGTGCTACTAATGATCATTTTTCTGAGGTCAGCAAAATTTATCAACCTAACACCGTTATCGTTGGTCACTATGTGTAGGCTATTCAGCCCAATTGTAGAACTATATGCATTTTCTTTTCCAATTTGTACATTGAGATAAACCAGGATTAAACGGATCGAATGCCGTGGTAGTCAGTCAACAGCGTCCTCCAAATCAGCATAAAGGTTGTTCTTCATCTCATCATCCGTGTCCTCCGATGGTGCATGACAGTTAACAATGCAAATCTTGTACGGTGATGCCTTCAGACTCATCGCACAAATACAATCATTTTTTGAGATCCATTTACTAACCTCTGAGAACACCTTGTTGTGAACAGCAAATCCTACTCCAGAGGTCCAATCCCGCCGTCCCTCATTGCTGTTGTTAAATGTGAAGTGATCTCCGACCTTCATGATTCCTTGGGGGGATTCTTGTTTCTCGTATAGCTGCTACGACACGCCTATAGTTGCCTAGTACAGTGTCCAATTGCTTCATTCCTCCTCTCATGACTGATCTAATCAAGTTCCAATTCGCAAACCAAGCATTCCATTAATCATTACATTGTCGTCAACATTTTGATCAGTCCGATACTTTCATCTGCCTTTTTCTTTGATCTCATAATTTAAGCCTGGTGGGTTACAAGCCTTCCAAGCCCGAGCTCAGTGTTGATGCTGCCATCCACGGTTCTGAGCCAGCCAGTTTGTGATCAGAGTAGCTTTCTCCTAAGTGCCTTGCCCTCACCACTGCTCAAAGATTCCCACCTACCATTCTTCATGTCTATATATTTATTTCTCAACGTAGTCACACTGGCGACGAACACCTGTGCAGTTCGTTGATAACATCAGTGTAGAATTTTTGACTTGTTTGAGAGAGCCACCGACTCGCCTCTGCTTCCACCATATCATCACTATCAAAGTGAAGTCCTTGAACACGTTGTTTTAACTTTTGGAAACAGATGAAAATCGGATGGGGCCAAGTCGGAACTCTATGGATAATAATCGATGACAGTGAACCAAGGAGTGGAATTGTTGCAGATGTCACAGCGTTCTGGTGTGGTCTGGCATTGTCATGCTGAAAGAGAGGGTGCTCCATGTGTGGGAAACCTCTTAGAATTCTAAACTCGATTACAGCACTCTGTTTCTCACGTACTGGCGTAGTTAAGTTCACACCGTCATGTTACACGCTATAGTTCGGGGCCTTCTAGCGGCAGAGGGTTGTAAACATGTATACATGAAGATTATAGATGTAGAATGTTGATGACCTTTGTGTTATTCGAAAAGCCTTAATACTTTTCAGCAAACCCTTATATAAAATATAAATAAAGTGAAATTAACGTAAATAATAATGATAGTGCCGGCCGGAGTGGCCGGGCGGTTCTAGGCGCTACAGTCTGGATCCGCGCGACCGCTACGGTCGCAGGTTCGAATCCTGCCTCGGGCATGGATGTTTGTGATGTCCTTAGGTTAGTTAGGTTTAAGTAGTTCCAAGTTCTAGGGGACTGATGACCTCAGAAGTTAAGTCCCATAGTGCTCAGAGTCAATAATGATGGTGACTGAAACAGTAGCAATTTTTGATAAAATAGTCACTTGAATCTCCGTTACTTGTAGCCCCCTTTCACTTACTGAGTGCATATCTGGTTCAAGCTTATCAGCGTTAGTCTAGGGTTGCGCTTTCACATACGAGTATGTGGTGCACTCCACTTCTTGTTGCACTATGCTGAAGGCCCTTCTGCCAAGCAGGTAGTCATAAAAGCTGAAAGGAACAACTTCACTTCTTGCCACAGAAGTGGGTAAGACATCTGCACTTCCAATCAAAAACGTTCATGTACCGTTATTGCTGAAAACGCGCTTAGATTTCAGGATGGTATCAAACCAAGCATTAATTCTTTCAACCTCGAATGACCTGGCGCCGACTTAAAGACTACTGGTTATGTTATGTCCGAATTCTTGAGCCATGAGGTGGCTAGTAATAAAACATTTAATTGGAACACTCTGGGTAAGCCATTCTTACAACAAAACTTATCTTTGCTCCCTAGGCTCAGCTGTAGCTACGAAACTACATACGTGCACTAGCGGTTGCGAACACACTGAGTGAGCGTCGATTATTGAGTGGTGAACTGATAAAAGTTCACAATGGCCATACTGTTGCTCCACTAAGGTCAATAGAAAAGATAAATTTGTAGGCACTTGTCGACACAGTTCAGATAGCGTTGGCCTCTAGGCACAGTTCACAGGAGACAGAAGTCTCTTAACTCCCCAACTGTTGACACTGGCTGCTTCACAACGAGTAGGCAGTGCAACTATTTTACACTGATAGGAACCTCCTGGAAGTTGGCAGGATCCGACCTCGAACAGAACTGCCCTCTTGGGTTGTGGACACGCTCATTCAGGGCAGAGGCGCGGCGGTGGTGTCTCGTAACTACAGGAGGCACAGCTTCTTCCTAACATCTCGCTGGCGCTTCATGATACAGTTTTGTTGTGCAGTATCTCTGCGATGGTCGATACTTCTTGCGCCGCTCTCGATACTCGGCTACACAACAGGTTATGATACAGACTGGGCGCGATAGATTTTCATTCTGGTCCGCCGAATACAACCAGGCGGTACCATAGCATGCACGCAGTTTGAACACTGACGAGTAGCTGGTGCTAAATGGGTGAGCCGAATCGATTCGAGGAATTGTCTTGTCGGAGCTTTGTCGAGCTCATTGGCTCCAACACCACAGCGGCTTATGCAAGTTGAACTGTTAAAACAACTGTATTTAGGAACATATATCCTAAAAAACAGACACCGTATTCATATAAGCATATAGTTCTGGCAATACCGGCCATGACCTCCTTCTTCTGTGCAGATGCACACGCATTCCCCGAACTCTTACTGGACTTGGTAAGAACGTCTTCCACGAGTAATGAGTTTGTTGGGTTGGGTTGTTTGGGGAAGGAGACCAGACAGCGAGGTCATCGGTCTCATCGGATTAGGGAAGGATGGGGAAGGAAGTCGGCAGTGTCCTTTCAAAGGAACCATCCCGGCATTTGCCTGGAGCGATTTAGGGAAATCACGGAAAACCTAAATCAGGATGGGCGGACGCGGGATTGAACCGTCGTCCTCCCGAATGCGAGTCCAGTGTCTAACCACTGCCTCACCTCGCTCGGTGAGTGTGTTGGGGTGGGACACTGCGAATGTAGTGTGTGGGCATGCAATTTGAGAACGTGGGTCTCGCGGGAGGCGTGCGTGAGATTGCCCCTGCAGTCGCACTACCCTCTGTGCCCTCGGTGGTTCAGATGGACAGCGCGCCTGCCATGCAGGAGATCCCGGGTTCGAGTCCCAGTCGGGGCACACATTTTCACCCGTCCCCGTTGATATACTTCAACGCCCGTCAGCAGCTGAATGTATTAAATCAATGCTAATTCCGAATAAAATAGGTTTCCAGCGTATGAGGCTACCGGATTGTTCATCAGAAATCGTAGCACTGGCCAGTTTAAAAATCGGAAAAGTAAGATAAAGAGAACATACTTCTGTCTTGCTTGTGGAACAACATGTAAAAAAATTCGCAAAATATGAAACTCTTCTGCACAGCTGTACCAACGTCAAACTAAATCTCGTAACTGAAATTTCCCACACTTTTAAAATTAATGTGAGGAAAGTAAAAGAAGTGAAAACTTACTATATGAAATACAGACTGGGAGAAAATGGTGGCATGTACATTACAACTATCTTCGATTTTCGGGATCTTCTGCTAAACTGAATAAAATCCTCTCAGATGCAATTATGAACGTTAATATTTTGGAACACATAGCAAGTACAGTACGGTTAAGAGTATAAAAGAAGAAAATTTTGTCGTTAACATACAACGTACGCTTTTTCGTATGAGGCAGTGAACAAATGAGAAGATCGAAAGGTTCAAATATTATAGGAAGCATTTCGAGGAAATGATTTAGCAATGCAGGCCACTAAAGAAACTGTTCAGGTTGTATGTAGACCTTATCCAATGAACAACGTTTACAGTACTGTGCATATTCAGGAAATGCAGGTCACATTGTAATACAGCTCTGAAAGCATATGTCTCAGCATAATAAATTTTTAGCAGTGAATGACCAGCTGAATATCAATATTAGGCAGAAGGTCTACTAAGACTCATACAAGTATTGATATTAATATACTGATAAATATATTGACTACTAGAAGAGTACCAGAAAAGAGGAAGCGGAGAATTTTTTTTTTTTTTTTCGAATTACACAATATGAATAGCAACAAGTTCTCGAATAATTAAGTTCATCTGATAAAATGTATCAAAAGCAGCAGAATACCAGTTTTGAAACAATAGAATACCAATCCAATCGAAGAAGGAGAAACTAATTCTAGAATGAAAGGAAGGTAAAGTAGAAGCAGTAGAACAATAGCAAGGAAGGACCGCGAGCAAATGTCACAACGATTGCACAAAAAGGAAATAGCAAGTGCGAAAAACCTGAAGCTGGAAAATGGACCTTGAGTGAAACTAGCATGCATTTCTTAGTTTCTGCAATTAACAAGGTAACACCGTACATATGCAGGATGAAAAAGAGAGAATTTCTTTTCTTTCATAGTTGAGAAAGTTAATTTGGATAATAAAAATCCAGTAACCGAACGTTTAATCACGTTGAACAAGCATGGTAATGTGGGTCACTATACAACGCGAGTTTCACTTTCGCATCGTAGAATTCGTCTTAACAAAAAAAAAATTCTGTGTGTATAGTAATGGCTGCAACATTATTCACTTAAAATAACGTAAAACAATGTACCTCTGTTAATTGAAATCAATTATCTGGTGCTAGCAATAAAAAAATACAAATTTAATGCGTTACCGTATGAAACTGCGATTACGTACTCAGAATTCGCCATAACAGTATATTCTATACTGACTTCAGACGGACCAACGAAATTTTTCACTGGCATACAGAAGAGAGGACAAGGCCAAGCAGCAATTTATGTATAAAGCATGGCGTTAAAGAGGCAGCGGAGACCAACCCCTCAGACATAGCAGGGAATCAAGCCGCGATCTAATTAGGTCGTGCACTGCCCATGCTGTTAGCGGGCTATAAAACCTCGCTGCGCTCGTAACATGCAACGCGGCGTGACAACAGTAGTCGTAAAAATGTCCCAATTGACAGTCTCGCCTTTCGTGTTAACAGGTTCCAAACCAGACGTTAGTTTGTTGTTATCAGTGAATGTAGGTCCGTCTGGACTGGTTTCCTTGGAAGGTAAAGCGTAAGCAACATACGCTTGGTGACGGGTATCTCGCAGAAGGCCGTTGCTCGCAGCGCAGCTTAAAGCTATGGTCCAAGCACACAGAAACTGGGCAGTGCCTGAGTAGAGGCGCGTAGCTGCTTCGACGTGCTGAACTTCACTAATTTTCAATTATGTATGGCGTCGAGAGTATCGAAGGCTAATTTAAGCGTCTGATCCTCAGTGTGTGGAAAGTACAGTTCAGGCTGGAAGTAGCTCTGAGGTGTTTTTCTTATCATTTGGGGCAATTCATTCAGGATATCGTGAACATTCACTAGGACCTTTATTCCAACATTTTCGGTCACTAAGTGTCGCCCTTTCGAACGCATCATGATGTGTTCGCTATGGTCAGGCCTACCTCCTAATATATGAAGTTTTGTGTTCACAAAAATGCCAGCATATGTTAGTGGTCTGTCGAGCAGTAAGGTATCCGATCATACCTCGATGGCCCGCTTTTAATCCGATCCTAATCCTAGAGAAAATTTGAGACTATTTAGAATAGCAGGTAGGACACCCCTGCTGTTTCCTAGCTACAGGGTGTCCAGCGAAGAAGTCCATGATTTCAGAATTAAATATCCCTAAGACTATGATGCAACAAATCGTATGTTTATTGTGAAAGATGTAAGAAATTTTTAAAGAATTTGTAAGGAAGTCTCGAAATAGTTCGAAAACTGCTAATAAATGGCGCTGTAATCGCAAGTCGTAGTTCCTATGAATAGTGTATCGCAGCTCAGAGCGATCCCTTACACCGTCGAAGTGTAAAAAGGAGGTTAGCGTCCCAAACGAAGAGGTTGATATCGTGTATTAGTTGAATAACGTGTTTTTCTGGTATTGGAGTACCACATGGTAAGTAAACGGCAACAAGTCGCCGTTTTCACACAAGATTTAAGAGTCCAAATGGACCCGATGCGAAAACCATCTTCAAGCTCTTCGCCACATTTCAACGGACAGGTGGCGTGGCTATTGATCTAGCGGGAAATGTTTGTTCCAGGCAAACTGTAGCTACTATTGAAAATGTCGCCACAGTTTCTGGATTTATTCGGCAAAATCCAAGAAAATCCGTCCGAAGAATAGCAGCAGAGACTGGTTTTAAGCGTTCCAGCAAGCAGAAAATACTGAAACAGAGCCTACACATCTTTCCAATCAAACTTCAAAGCCGCCAGTAGGAGCTGTGCTACAGAGATCCGACTTTGCGAACCAGAATCTCACAGTGACTGATAATAAAGTGTCTGATGTTGGCTGCATCTGGTTCAAGATAAAGCAGACTTCCAACTGGATGGAGTGGTGAATAAACAAAACAGGCGATTTCGCGCTTCCGAGAACCTCAATCACTATGAAGTAAAATCACTGTAACTTACTGCTTGGGCGACGGAATGCAGCAGAAACGTTGTAGTCAAGTGGTTCAAATGGCTCTGAGCACTATGGGACTTAACATCTGAGGTCACCAGTCCCCTAGAACTTAGAACTACTTAAACCTAAGTAACCTAAGGACATCACACACATCCATCCCCGAGGCAGGATTCGAACCTGCGACCGTAACAGCAGCGCGGTTCCGGACTGAAGCGCCTAGAACCGCTCGGCCACAGTGGCCGCCCCAAGGCAGGATTTGAACCTGCGACCGCAGCGGTCTCGTGGTTCCGGACCGAAGTGCCTAGAACCGCTCGGTCACAGAGGCCGGCGATTTTAGTCCTCTTTCATGCTACAAACGATCGCTAGTGAACGTTACGGTGCAGTTTTAGAACAGACGCCACACAGCTGCCTTTGCAGGCTCGACCCGGCAACGAGTGGTTCATGCAAGATGAGTAGAGACCACATGGCATCGTCTGGCTCCTTGTGAGGACTTTTTGTGGTGCCCATTGACAGGCACTTTCTAGCTGAACCATCCCATGTTGCGTCCCTTGGGTAGTGAATTCAATAAATAGTGTATAACGTATAGAAAATGTGACATTAAAAATTAACAAACAATATTTTAAACGTATAGAAATGAACAAAATCCGATGTAGAAATATTTTGTGTAATTATTTCAGATATTTATTATATGCAAGACAATCAAAGAGATGCAAATGCAAGCAGACATATGAGAGTCGCTGCCATTGTAATTAGTGTGTAAACAGCAGCTCACGTTCAGAATCTCTCTCTATAGTAATTTTTATTGTTCGTTTGGTTTCGATCTTGTTGCTCGTGTGTCGCATCGAATTACTTTTGTCTCATTTGTTATAAGAGTGACTGTTCTTATCTGAACATATGGGTGGGTATTGTGGTAAATGCCGCCATTAAGCGGACTTTTTAAATTTCAGTATATTTAAAACCAACAGTGCACTCCGTGGCGCATCAAATGCTTAAAATGTGGAATAAATGATCCTGTTGAGTATTCAAACACAAAACTTTAATTTAAATACCAAAACTTGACGTAAGTAGAAAAGGGCAAAACATACGACCCCAGCTTGACTGTATGAAACTGCGTAAGTAATTGACATTTGATATCCAGCTGTACTGACATCGAGGAGTGAACCATTTTATGACGTTTGTAGACAATCGTTTTATTGCCTCATAAACTGGTGTATTTTATGGTGGAGATTATATATATATATATATATATATATATATATATATATATATATAATATGCGGCGTTCCCCAAGTCCCCAACGAAGTGTTATAGGCCCTCTATTGTTCCTGATCTATACTAAAGACATAGCAGACAATCTCAGTAGCCTTCTTAGATTGTTTGCAGTTGATGATGTCATTTACTGTCTTGTAAAGTCATCAGATGACAAAGACGCATTGAAAAATGATTTAGATAAGATATCTCTATGGTGCGAAAAATGGCAATTGACCATAAATAAAGAAAAGTGTGAAGTTATTCACATGCGTACTAAAAGAAATCAGGTAAATTTCGATTACGCGATAAGTCACTTAGGGATTACAATTATAAACACCCTAAATTGGAGCGATCACATAGATAATGTTGTGGGTAGAGCCAACTGAAGATTGCAACAGGTCTACTAAGGAGACTGCTTACACCACTCTTGTCCGACCTGTTCTGGATTATTGCTGTGCGGTGTAGGATCCGCATCAGATGGAACTGGCGGATGACCTCGAAAAAGTACAAAGAAGGGCAACTCGTTTTGTATTATCGCGAAATAGCGGAGATAGTGCCACAAACATGATACGTGAGTTGGAGTAGCAATCATTAAAACAGAGGCGTGTTTCGCTGCGACTGAATCTTCTCATGAAATTTCAATCACCAGTTTTCTCCTCCGATTGCGAAAAAATTCCGTTGGTAACCACCTACATTAGGACAAATGATCATCACGATAAAATAAGAGAAATCACGGCTCCCACAGAAAAATGTAAGTGTTCGTTTTTCCCGCGCGCCGTTAGAGAGTGGAACGGTAGAGAAACAGCTTGAAGGTGGTTCATTGAACCCTCTGCCAGACACTTTATTGTGAATAGCAGAGTAATCACGTAACTGTAGATGTACGTATATATATATATATATATATATATATATATATATATATATATATATATATGATTTACAGAACCTACGTGAATAAAGGGCAATAGTTAAGCTTATATGATTTGTTTTGTTAGATACTAACAAACACGAACCAGTTAGTCAGTGGAAGTGTTAGCTTGGCATTAGTGTAAATATTAACCACTTTCATTGACATTAGTACGAACAAAGCATATTGTTCCGACACTGCGTTTCTATCATCTCAAACATTTTAACATAACATTTTTTTTACCTTATACACCACACCCATCATGCTGGTCGAGCTTAAGTCCGATCTGTCGGGCATCTGAATCGTTTTCCAATGAGACACTACAGGATGTGATGGCAAATTTCGTTGTCAATGTGAGCCACTGTCACCTTGCGAGTGGTGGACATTTTGAAACGATTGTGATGAGATTGCAAAGATTGCTTACAGAGGACGAGTTTAATTATGCATTCTGATACCGTACACTGTGCGGCTGGTCCCGGCGGAGGTTCGAGTCCTCCTTCGGGCATGGATGTGTGTGTTTGTCCTTAGGATAATTTAGGTTAAGTAGTGTGTAAGCTTAGGGACTGATGACCATAGCAGTTAAGTCCCATAAGATTTCACACACATTTGAACATTTGATACCGTACAAACTGCACAGTGTAGAGCGGCATCTGTTAGCAGCTTTTCAAATTAGCTCGAAATTTCTGTGTATGTTCTGCATGAAATTCTTAAACTTATGAAAACAGACATACTTTCGGATGGTACTCGTCTATCGATCTTAATTTTCGAAACATTTAATTCTAATATCAGAGACTCCCTCGCTGGATACCCTATATATGCGATAAATGAAGTACCGTTAACGATAATTTGGATACCGCGCCTCTTGTTATTGCTACTGCGAAGAAAGAGTAAAATATTGGTATCAAAATCGTGCCTTTTGTAATACACTATTAATCAGTACTATTACATAACGTTTCTCGGAAAATTTCGCTGATGTAATCTACTCAGATTATTGGCCGAGTTGCAGCTTCATTATAAACCAATGCTTCAGCAAGTTTCCTATACGTGTTAAGGCAGGTGTTTTATCCTGGAGATAAGTAAGAAACTCGCTGAAACGTCGCTTCATGACAGTACTGTCACTCAGCTTACAACACCAGCAGACTTCGTCACGATTATACAGTTTTTTATAAAGGCATGATATTCTTCATTTTTCCAATCTGGTGTGTGAAAGAAAACCAAAACGTCTTGTTTATGTACCTGACAAGTTCGACTATCAAGATAACATAGTCGATAGTTTTATGCAACGTAATTTTAAAAGCTACCTCTAAAGAATCGTATTCCACCAAGACGTATTTTTCAGAAATCATACATTTACTTATTCATGCCTAAATAATTTTCATTTGGCGTTGCAATAAATCGTATCACAAGCTACACTACCTATGGTTTAACCAATGGAAAATTAAGACCAAAAACAGCCAAATGTGAATAAACAAATGTTTGATTGTTCATAAATAAAATAAATAAGTAAACTAATTGATGTTTCTAGAAATATGTGAGTGTGAAAAGTAGAATTCAAGTCCCTGATCAAATATTATCCACTCTAGTTTCCAGAAACATTTTTCTGAGAATAATTTTAGTAACAAACTTCAGAAGCAATCGCATAATATTGCATGGCTAGGCATCCTTCCTCTACATATACCAAAATGAACTACAGGTTTGTTTTAGAGTTTTAAATCTTTACTAAAATTCCAGACAGAAGAAAAAACTATCACTCTGTTGACGAGTGTACTTTACTGAAAATATGTGACTAAAAGGAAAGTAAATTAACGGCATCTTGCATCAGGTGAAAATACAGCTTTCTTTCCAATAGATGCATGTGTTACTGAATTTTTCAACTCCACATAGGAAAGACTCTATTTAACGGGAGTACCAATCAGCAGATTCCTCAGACAGTGTTACTATCCTAAAAGTATGTCATCGGTGGACTTCCACACTGCCTAAAACACTGTTCTTCTCTTTTACCAATTTCTACACCACCCTGGTGAATTTTTTTGTTTACTTTGATCAATAAACAAACACCTTTTCTGAAGGATTAATCTGTGATTTTTTTCGTACATCACAGCCAGTGTCGCACCTCCGTATTTTCTGCAATAATTTCACATCTGTCAACAATATCGTCTCTGTCAGTATGATGATAAGTCCTAATGGATAGAAGCGTTGATTGACAATTACTGAATTAGATTCATATTTATTATAACTCGACCTGTTTTTGCTTTTATCAACCACATGAAAAATGTTTAGGTTTTGCTTACATTATATCTGGTCGAATGTAATGAATTGTCTTTTAGATCGTTAAGTAGTCCTTTGCAAGACATTAAACTTCGTCTAATACTGCAGTGCAAAATAAATTTACCTCTACACTCATCACCAGAATTTAGAGATAAAACAGACATATGATGAACGTACCTATTTTCAGTATTTTCGTATCGTCTTGTATTACCTGTTCTCAAAATTCCATTTTTACAACAAATAAATGCTGCCCCATTTAACAACTGTTGAATTACAAAGGACCAACCAATCATGAGAATCGTGAAATATTTTAAATATTCAATGCGTTTAGAAAACAGAGCATATACTCACATTCCAAAGTGAATAATATTAGTATCATACTGAATGTTACTATATGTCACATTCTAGATATGACATACACGAAAAACTTTCATAGCATCGCCTTCATCTGTATGAACTAACTTGGTAATCTCTATACACAATAACAGTAATTCTAATTTAGACTAGTAAAATTTCGGAGTGGTACTTGGAGTCGAAACCTGATTCCAGAAAAACGTACATGTAATCAGAAACAGTGCTGCAGGCTGCCATCTGTTGACTTGTTACGTTTGATTAAATAAAGCTAACGAGCTCACAGAGCACCGACAAATGAGTAAATCTTCCGTAATATTCAGAGGGAACATGGAAAGCATTATAAACAGTCGGGTACAGCAGAACACTTGATTTCCGAATGGGTGTGATAAAGTACGAGAGTGATCAGAAATTGTGTTTATGATCACGATACTAAAAGCCTCAAAAGTTTTGACGTACTGCCAGGGTACACTCTGATGGCTGCACAGACACCAATGCCGGCAAGTCCAGCTCCGAAAATGTGCCCGACCAGCTACATATGTGTAAGCCCGCGCTAAACTGAAGAATAACTGTCAATATCGTTTCAGCACATTAACAGATTTGGATCACTGATCATACAGTTCCACAGAGAGTTGCTAGTACATTCATAGTGTATGTGTAAGTCTTGAAAAAACTACGTCGTTCGTTATTTTACATGAAAACTTAATTTATGTATCCATAAGACTACAAGGCGAAATTTTCTTTGCATGGCAGTTGTTATATAGTTGTTCTAATCGACAAGTTAATTACATAACCAAATACATTATTGTTGTGATACCAGACAGTAATGTTTGTGTGATATAGTTTTTCCACCAAAAACTTTAATTACAAAATTGCAGGCACGTTGTACTGAACAGAATTTTTGTTTGTCAGTTCATATTCTAGATCAAATTTAATCTAAAACTCATACTGTTATTCTGGTTCCCGAAAATGCTTTAGTCCATGTACAGATAATTAAATATTTTATGTATAATGAAAGAATTTTGTGTCGGCATCGCTAAGATATATTGTGAAACTAGAAGCAAAAAGAATGGTAATTTATTAACAAGTTTTGTAGTGGACAATGTCATTATCTGATTATTTGCAAAATTCAAATTAGATATTTTTAAGGAACACAGTGTCTTTTTATAACATTGATTATTTTCGAAGTCTGTAAATAAAACTTTTTACAGGAAAGTGACGTTGGCAGGCATTTATGTATAAAGTTTAATAGTTGTGAGTGATTTACTACACCGTCTGTCCTTTTTCATATCTGATTAAAATTTCAAAAACATTGTTAATTGTAAGTAGTAGCTTACATCGTTAATAGGTCATTAGTCATGATATTATTAGCAAATAGAAATTCGTAACTAATTACACAAATTGCTCATATGAAAAATCATTAAGTAATGTCATGTAAAATAGATATGTATATCAAAAAGGTATAATATGACAACAGTGTATATGTGTAAATTAGAATCTCAAGTTTTTTGGTTCGACCTATGCTGAACACCGTCAATAGTCAGACCTCGATTGTGTGAGAAGTGGTTAGTTGCTATTTGCAGTTAGACTGGAGTTAATGGCGAGGCTGTATCCAGAATGATAATGGATCATATATAGCCTATCAGTAACTGGAACAATAAATTAATTTTGGAATGGAAAACCTAGTTACAACGTCAGTTATTTTCGGTGACCAAAGTTTCGTCTAACTTGAATAGATCATTTATTAGAGTACATAATATTTATCAAAGCAGTTTCCGCTTTTTAAGAATTCAGCAATACGTGTAATGAATCTCATATTTTCACAAAAGATCTACATTGATAAGTTGCAATGTTTCACCAAATTACACTACATTTTTTAGCAGGTAAGAGTCAGAAGCTTTTCTTAATGGGCTCCTTTTCCAGTTAAACTATTTCATCACTCTTTTTCTGTATGTAGGTTCTGCTCCTGAACTGTAATTCTGGCAGAGCTGCTAGGTACTCTTTAAGTCTCTGGTTCAGAAGAGAACATTTCCCAGTCACAAATTGCTATAGATGAGAGAACATTTGGAAGTTGCAGCATGCAAAACCTTGTAAATGGGATGAATGATCACGAAGTTCTGTAGTTTCTAAACCCTCGCGAGCTGTCATTTAAAAGACTCCTTTATGTGAATAAACAAATGTTTGATTGTTCATAAATAAAATAAATAAGTAAACTAATTGATGTTTCTAGAAATATGTGAGTGTGAAAAGTAGAATTCAAGTCCCTGATCAAATATTATCCACTCCAGGAAAGCACTAAATATCTTAGAGAGATGAAACAGACTTCACCCGCTTTGGTGCAGGCGTCTACACAATGCTATGACAGTGGTTGGTTTCTGGTGGCATTTGATGGACGCAGATGGTATGCACAACCAGAGATCGGTTCACAAAATCAATTCCATTCTTCTAGATACAGTCTAAACGTTCGTTTCGTATTTTCTTCTGGTCACTATTCAAAAAGTGGAGTTTCATTTTGTAAAAAGCGTTTTCATTGCTAACTACATGTATAAATTGCACCATAATACTCTGGTATGCCTAGAAGTCACTAAATACATTTGTATTCACTTAGCGATCGTCTAATAGTATTCTTTAAACTGTCTAAATGTTTTCATTACTGGTTGTCATTTTGAGACGTTCTCGACGTGAATTGTCTTCAAGATAATCATAGGTCACAGAGAATTCGGTTACCGATTTCTCAAATGCTACAAATAAAAGATTAGCCTTTATCTACCTTATACACTCGGCGATGAGTCGTTCTAACAACTTCATGCCAAACATGAAAAACAAAGTTTCATTGACATCACCGCTATTTTTATGTAGTGTACAGTGTAATACAACAAATAGCACTGAGTGAGATGATGTCATCTGTGTTCCATTATCTCCAATTCACGTTCTGTTTTCAAGTACGTAACTTGTCCTTATTAACTCCTCTTGCTCACTGTTTCGCGGTGATGTATATAGTCTGCAGAGTCGTAGCAGTCGATAGAACGCAAAAGTACCAGATTTCAACAGAACGTAGCGATGAAACAGAGCAGTATACACTGTTATCATTGGATTAAAGCTCACGAGCAGTAGTCATGAATAGAAGTATGTGTCACGGTGTGCGGGCAATAATTAAGTACAGTTTCACGGAAAGTTAAGAGTTCGATGCCAACCGCAGCTCTTGAATGTTTTGTAAAAGGGCGCTCTCCAATTAGCGCTGTAGGTGAGCATACCATAAAATTACATTTATTATAAGCAATTTTTGACACACAAAAATAATTCGTAGCCATGTATTTTTCTTATGCTATGGGAATAAAGTATTAGTGGTAACTCCCATTAAGCTATTAAAATGCTTTGGCTCGTCAGGGTAGTGTTAATACACTTACTATCGAACCGAATCAGGAGCTGTCGTCTTCATCACTATTGTTTTAGACTTGCAGACCAAGTGATCGTCTCCAAGTATAGACCTTAGTCATAGCCTCTGAGAAATTATATATATATATATATATATATATATATATATATATATATATATATATACGAGGGCCGTTCAGAAAGTAACCTCTGGTTGATTTAAAAAAATACACCAAGTTAAATAAAAATATTTTAATATATACACCTTACAACTACATCTTTGCACTATTTTTCTACATAGTCTCCATAGCGATTGAGGCACTTATCGTATCTCTTCACAAGCTTTGAAATTCCTTCTGCACAAAAATCACCCGCTTGTGCCTGGAGCCAGCCTGTGACCGCATCTTTGAGCTCTTCGTCGTCATCAAACCGCTGTGACCCGAGCCATTTCTTCAAATGCATGAAGAGGTGATAATCACTTGGCGCCAGGTCTGGGCTGTAAGGTGGATGGTTGATAACGTCCCACTTGAAGGACTCAAGAAGAGCCGTAGTTCTGCGAGCAGACTGAGGACGGGCGTTATCGTGCAAAAAAACGATACCGGAAGTCAGCATACCACGGCGTTTGTTCTGTATAGCCCGTCGTAACTTTTTTATTGTTTCACAGTACACGTCTTGATTAATGGTCGTACCACGTTCCATGAATTCAACCAACAACACCCCTTTGGCATCCCAAAACACCGTTGTCATCAGTTTTCGGGCAGAAAAATCTTGCGAGGCTTTTCTTGGTTTGGTAGGCGAATTTGAATGTGCCCACATCTTTGATTGTTCTTTTGTCTCAGGGTTCACGTACTTAATCCAGGTTTCGTCACCGGTCACGATTCTGTTTAACAATGGTTCTCCTTCGTCCTCATAACGTGACAGAAAGTCTAATGCAGAGGCCATTCTTTGAGTTTTGTGGTGGTCGGTAAGAATTTTGGGCACCCATCGTGCACAGAACTTACGGTAATCCAATCTTGCTGTCACTATCTCGTACAAGAGAGTCTTAGAAATCTGTGGAAAACCAGTAGACAACTCCGACATTGAGAAACATCGATTTTCACGAACTTTTGCATCAACTGTCTGAACGAGTTCGTCAGCCACCAATGATGGTCTACCACTCCTCTCTTCATCATGAACGTTTTCTCGTCCACTTTTAAATAAACGTACCCATTCACGGACAACTCCTTCACTCATAACTCTTGGTCCGTACACGGCACAAAGCTCACGATGAATAGCTGCTGCAGAATATCCTTTGGCTGTAAAAAACCTTATGACAGCACGCACTTCACATTTGGCGGGGTTTTCTATTGCAGCACACATTTCAAACTGCCACAAAAACTAAACTAGCGCAGGTACGACGTTCACTCGACCACGGCTTGATGCCGACTGACCTGTTGACTGCGTGAACGCACAGATGGCGTCGCTACTCCCCCCACAACCCGCACTGTGACCAATCGGAGGTAATTTTTAACCGCCCTCGTATATATATATGGTGCAACTGGTTTATTTGTCACTGTCGGTTCGATAACAAGTGGTCCGGTGCCCATTGCAATTGTAACTGACGATTTTGTGGTAGGGGTGGTCTGTTGCGGAGCTCCATGTTCAATCATGTACGACGAACGGTGTACTCTTGTGCGTGCACCAGCATTGTGCTCCTTCAGCGGAGATGCCTCGGAGCACGTCTTACTTCTCACAACAAGACAACCCTCCGAACCCTACGTGCTGTGAAGAGTCGTGGACGTCCAACCATATAGCGCCTAGTGGTACTTTCGCTGTCCTACCTCTTTCCGTATGTGCTCACGTCAGTAGCACGTTAACATTCGACCAGCTTCACCAATTTCGAGATACTCGTTCACGGGGCCTGCGCAATAATAATACAGTGAAGCGCCAAAGAATCTGGGATATGCATGCGAATTCAAATACAGAAATATGTAACCAGGCAGAATACGGCGCTGCAGTCGGCACTGCCTATATAAGATAACAAGTGTCTGGCGCAGTTAGACCGGTTACTGCTGCTTCAATGCCAGATTATTAAGATTTAAGTGTGTTTGAACGTGGTGTTATAATCGGCGCACGAGTGATGGGACACAACGTCTCCGAGGTAGCTATGAAGTGGGAATTTTCCCATACGATCAATTCACGAGTGTACCGTGAGTATCAGGAATCCAGTAAAACATCAAATCTCCGACATCGCTGCGGCCGGAAACAGATCCTGCAAGAACGGGACCAACGATGACTGAACAGAATCGTTCAGCGTGACAGAAATGAAACACTACCGCAAATTGCTCCAGATTTCAATGTTGGGCAATCAACAAGGTCAGCGTGCGAACCATTCAACGAAACATCATCGTTATAGGCTTTCGGAGTCGAAGGCCCACTCGTGTACCCTTGATGATTGCACGACACAGTGCTTTACGCCTCAGTTGACCCCTCATCACCAAAATTGGACTGTTGATGACTGGAATCATGTTGCGTGGTCGGACGAGTCTCGTTTCAAACTGTATCAAGCGTATGGACGTGTACGGGTATGGAGACAATCTCTTGGATCCAGGGATCCTGCATTTCAGCAGGGCACTGTTGAAGCTGCTGGAGGCTCTGCAATGGTGTGGGCCATGAGCACTTGGAAAGATATGGGACGCCTCATATGTCTAGATACGGTTCTGACAGGTGACACGTACGTAAGCATCCTGTTTGGTCCCTTGCATCCATTCATGTCCACTGTGCATTCCCAGGGACTTGGGCAATTCCAGCAGAACAATGCGACACCCCACACATACAGAATTGCCACAGAGTGGCTCCAGGAACAGTCTTCTGAGCGTAAACGCTTCCGCTGCCCACCGAACTCCCCAGACATGAACATTATTGAGGTTATCTTGGATGCCTTGCAACACGCTGTGTTCCACCCCCTCGTATTCTTACGGAATTATGGACATCCCTGCAGCTGTCGTTTCCTTCCAATACTACTTCAGACATTAGTTGAGTCCATGCCACGTCGTGTTGCGAGACTTCTGCGTGTTTGCCGGAGCCCTACACGGTGTTATGCAGGTGTACCTCTTTCTTTGTGTCTTCAGTGTATATACGAGGGCAGTTCAATAAGTAATGCAACACATTTTTTTTCTGAAACAGGGGTTGTTTTATTCAGCATTGAAATACACCAGGTTATTCCCCAATCTTTTAGCTACACAACACTATTTTTCAACGTAATCTCCATTCAATGCTATGGCCTTAGGCCACTTTGAAATGAGGGCCTGTATGCCTGCACGGTACCATTTCACTGGTCGATGTCGGAGCCAACGTCGTACTGCATCAATAACTTCTTCATCATCCGCGTAGTGCCTCCCACGGATTGCGTCCTTCATTGGGCCAAACATATGGAAATCCGACGGTGCGAGATCGGGGCTGTAGGGTGCATGAGGAAGAACAGTCCACTGAAGTTTTGTGAGCTCCTCTCGGGTGCGAAGACTTGTGTGAGGTCTTGCGTTGTCATGAAGAAGGAGAAGTTCGTTCAGATTTTTGTGCCTACGAACACGCTGAAGGCGTTTCTTCAATTTCTGAAGAGTAGCACAATACACTTCAGAGTTGATCGTTTGACCATGGGGAAGGACATCGAACAGAATAACCCCTTCAGCGTCCCAGAAGACTGTAACCATGACTTTACCGGCTGAGGGTATGGCTTTAAACTTTTTCTTGGCAGGGGAGTGGGTGTGGCGCCACTCCATTGATTGCCGTTTTGTTTCAGGTTCGAAGTGATGAACCCATGTTTCATCGCCTGTAACAATCTTTGACAAGAAATTGTCACCCTCAGCCACATGACGAGCAAGCAATTCCGCACAGATGGTTCTCCTTTGCTCTTTATGGTGTTTGGTTAGACAACGAGGGACCCAGCGGGAACAAACCTTTGAATATCCCAACTGGTGAACAATTGTGACAGCACTACCAACAGAGATGTCAAGTTGAGCACTGAGTTGTTTGATGGTGATCCGTCGATCATCTCGAACGAGTGTGTTCGCACGCTCCGCCATTGCAGGCGTCACAGCTGTGCACGGCCGGCCCGCACGCGGGAGATCAGACAGTCTAGCTTGACCTTGCGGCGATGATGACACACGCTTTGCCCAACGACTCACCGTGCTTTTGTCCACTGCCAGATCACCGTAGACATTCTGCAAGCGCCTATGAATATCTGAGATTCCCTGGTTTTCCGCCAAAAGAAACTCGATCACTGCCCGTTGTTTGCAACGCACATCCGTTACAGACGCCATTTTAACTGCTCCGTACAGCGCTGCCACCTGTTGGAAGTCAATGAAACTATACGAGACGAAGCGGGAATGTTTGAAAATATTCCACAAGAAATTTCCGGTTTTTTCAACCAAAATTGGCCGAGAAAAAAAATGTGTTGCATTACTTATTGAACTGCCCTCGTACATTGTGGCTATAATTAAACTCTTGTTACTTGAGCCAGTGTAAAAGCAAAACTTTTTACCGTATGGGTACCCAACTTTATAGGTATGACATTAGACTTTGCGCTACAGAGTGTGCGTTGTTAATAGTGTTAGTCACAACTTGTCGTTAGGCGTCGGTACTACTACGCCGACGAAGGATTCAAACACAAGCATCATTGTGCATTACAGTTACAGTCTCGATAAGTTGCACAGGGCTCTACACGTAAAGCCATATTTTCAAAATTACAGCAACAGCGCTGCTGCTCTTCGCAAGAATTAAAGAAATACGGAGAAGTCCTCTTCGAGCACCGGAAGAACGTAACTCGGAATTTCGATTTGGAATTTGCTCACGGCAGAGGCCGACGGCCAAGTGCGCCACAAATTGTTGATGAAGTTACTGCTGCCATTGATGAGAATGCTGGAGGCAATGCACGCAGAGCACGAGCTGCGTCACGACAAATGAACAGTCCATGGTCCAATGTTCGAAGAGTGCTGTGAAAAATTGTGAAACGATATCACAGGTAAGGTCCCAGGCAGTCGTGGATGCAGATGGTCGTTATATTCTACATCTACTACATCTGTATGTACGTGATTGCTCTGCTATTCACATCAAAGTTCAATGAACCAACTTCAGGCTGTCTCTCTAGCGTTGCACTCTCTAACGACGCGCGGGAAAAACGAGCAATTACATTTTTCTGTGGGGGCCCTGATTTCTCTTATTTTATCGTGATGATCATTTCTCCTTATGTAGGTGGTTGCCAACAGAATGTTTTCGCAATCGGAGGAGGAAACTGGTGTTTGAAATTACATGAGAAGATTCCGTCGCAACGAAAAACGCCTTTGTTTTAAAGATAGTCACTCCAATTCACGTATCATATCTGTGGCACTATCTCCCCTATTTCGCGATAATAGAAAACGAGCTGCCCTTCTTTGTACTTTTTCGATGTCATCCGTCAGTCCCATCTGATGCGGAATCTACACTGCACAGCAATACTCCAGAATAGGGCGGACAAGCGTTTTGTAAGCAGTCTCTTTAGTACACCTGTTGCACCCTCTAAGTGTTCTGCCAATGAAGGGCAATCTTTGTGATCTTTCCACTTAGGGTATTCGTAATTGTAATCCCTAAGTATTTAGTTGAATTTACAGCCGTCAGATCGAAATTTGGCGGATTTCTTTTAGCACTCAAGTGAATAACTCACACTTTTCTTTATTCAGGGTCATTTGCCACTTTTTGCACCATACACATATCTTATCTAAATCATTTTTCAATTCGTTTTGGTCATCTGATGACTTTACAAGACGGTAATAACAGCATCATCTGCAAACAATCTAAGACGGCTACTGAGATTGTCTCCTATGTCCTTAATATAGATGATGAACAATAGAGGGCCTATAATACTTCCTTGGGGAACACCGGATATTATTTCTGTTTTACTCGATGACTTTTCGTCTATCGCATAACTGAGGCGATATTCCATGGGCACGCAGTTTGGTTAGTAGACGCTTGTGAGGAATGGTGTCGAAAGCCTTCTGGAAATCTAAAAATATGAAATCCATTTGACATCCCCAGCCGATAGCACTCATTACTTCATGAGTATAAATAGCTAGCTGTGTTTCGCAAGAACGATATTTTCTGAATCCCTGGTACTTCATAATGTTCGAATACAGTATATGTTCCAAAACCCTACTGTAAATCGACTTGAGCAATTTAGCAGTCTTTAGGTACGGATCTATCTGTGAGCGAGCGGTTGTATATAATTGCTAAATATGGTGAAATATTGAGAAGGTTTGTAACTTGGAACATAAACATGATAGGCAGTAACAAAAGTTACCATTTCATGTGGAAAATAAAATGAGCCCTCGATGGTTTGGTCGTAATTTGTCTTCCTCATGTCCTTAAAAAGGTTTTCATAAATTTTCACTTTCCTAATGAAATAAAATGAGCCCTCGATGGTTTGGTCGTAATTTGTCTTCCTCATGTCCTTAAAAAGGTTTTCATAAATTTTCACTTTCCTACGATCACTCTTTTCTCGTGGGAGGCTTCTAGAGTAGCGAAAGCTAGATTATAACCAGCCTGTATTCGAGTTCCACTTTTGTAATGTTTAAAATAGCTCCCCTTTCTGTCGCTGTTAGAAGAAACACAAGCTTTATTTTTGTCAATTAGTAATGTCATCACTTGTTAATGTAATTCCATGTAACCGAAACAAGTCGTGATTTGTCATCAAAAAAATCAATTGCAGCTGGAGCTGACATCTTCATCGTTATTAAGAACCCTGCTAGACAGACAGGAAACCACCGTAGGTGACTGTTGAGCAGCAGTGGAAGTGATACGGCATTCTGAGTAAAGAAATGGCATTCGCTGTACTATCAATTCACAGCAATAATTTCGGCCCACTCTTTTTTATTATTGTCCTGAATTAATTAACATCCTTGCTACTCTAATGCCACACCAGTGGGCTTCTGTTGCCTGCGTCTGTTAACTACAGAGATAGCTAATCGTAACAACAGATTTTTTATCCATAGCAGTATCTGAGCATTGTCTACTGCGTCAAGTTATAATTGGGTTGTGTGTAGCCAGTTTTGTATTTCAATAGTACAGTCGTATTCCGTAAAATATCCACAGAGATGCTTTTTGCAGCAGCAATAGAGAGCTAAACAAGCCTTTCAGCCGATCAGACCAAATCAGGCTTCCTGTTGCATTTAATTTTTAATGTACATTGTAAAATACATAGTACTTCAAATGTAAGTCCTGTTCCACATGAAAGTTGCGTAGTAAGCATATTCAATCTAGTATACCTATATGCACTTTCTACACCCTTAGAAAAATAAAATATCTGATTTGACAGCAGACTGTAATATTGCTGTTTGAAGACTCTTAACTAAGCAGAAAGACAACAACAACAACTTTTGTCCTGTCGTAGATGAATCTGTTGCAACGGAGTGGAACACCATGTGGTTTTTCGGTATTCACCACAGCCACTTTAAGAAGAACATTGTAGATTATGTGGGTTGAAAGAAAATGTCCGTCAAGTTTTATTGAAACTATTGTCACAAAACTAGGACACTGTCTAGCAAACACCTCTCTCGGGAAGTTCTCAGTTAGACGCAGATCGGTTCTATCTAAATTCATACTTTCGATCAACATACAGTAGATAGTAGTTGCTATGGAACCCAAGGTATGAAGAAGACTCGAACGCATAGTCCTCTGTGTATTACAGTCGGCGTTCCTCCATGCAACGCTTAAGCGCTTCATAGGCAGTACACAATTAACAATTCGAGCACTTTAATATGTTAATTGTCGTGAAATCATTTTCTTTCCATATATATATCTGGTCTTTCAGCCGAAGAAAGGAGAAAAAGAAATCTCAGGAAATACATATTATTACGATAAAGGCTTAACAGGAAAAAACGCGAAACGTAGAAAGCCTGTCACTCTAAAATAAATAGCTCACAAAGCAATGACTCGGAAATATTTTGGTCTGTTTTGATCACACTTCGAACTTCTTATTTTCTACGACTTGTGGGTTACACCTGATGGTGTCTTAGCATAATTGAATTAACTGCCCTGCTTTGGGTGTGCTGCGTCGCTTTTCTTTCGGTCATGGGTCTTTTGACTGGTCTGGCACCTGCCCTCGTGTCATCTTTTTATTTTGGTTCCTATGTGTTGTTACGATACTTCGGTTCCTTGGTAGTTCTTTGTGCCCTTCCTCTCGTCACAGACCATTATCTACTCCCAGAGGTCACATCGTATGTCCTTCTAACCTGTATGTTCTTCTAGTACCTTCCCCCTACAGAGCGTATCATAAGTAATGGCTTAACGCGTACAGTTGATAGGAAGTGATAATAGAAGCAAAAAATCCCAAAATAGGTCCGCAGGCGAACCGTCTGAGAGATACTTGCGACTTTTGGTTACCAGACACCACTGACTGGATTCAGTGTAAACCTCATTCCGGTTTGGAAAAGGTAATGATACTGTACAACATTAAGAAAAGTTATGAAGGACACTTTAGTAGCAGCACAGGTGTTCCGTATGAACACAATAATTACGTGACTGGACTCGCAGTTAAAGGAAGTGTTCAAAGTGGCGTTCTTGTACCGGGATGCAGGCCCATACGCGTTTTGCATTGAGTTTCGAAGCCTCTCGGACTCGTCTGGTTTGTTTCGACATTCTTGACAAGCATTGACAAGTCTCTGCTCCAGTTCCTCGACCATGTTAACTGGAGTATCGCACATTAAACCTTTAAGGTGGCCCCAAACACAGAAATCCATAGCGTTCAGACAGTGATTTGGAGGCCACAGTACTGGCACTTCTCGCCCAATCCATCTTGGTCATATCGGCGCTTTAGATGTCGTCTCACCAGAGCAGCAAAATGTGTACGTGCTACATCGTGCATAAATGACATCCTCTGGCGTTGCCCTAAGAGAATATCCTCGTACAATCCTGCAAGATGACGCCGCAGAACCAGTAGGTTATTCCGTCCATGTTTGATAACATGGGCGGCCCATTATAACAATCACCTAGTACCCCTAACCACACTTCCAACGAGAAACGTTGCTGATGTGGGGACTCATGCACAGCGTTTGGAGTGCAACATAGATGACTCCAGACGTGAGACTTGTGATAAAACACACCATCACGAGTCAACCCTCCTTCGTCTGCAAATAAAATCTTATTGTCAATCTTAGGATTGCCTACAGCTTGTTGTTGGATCCACTGACAAGACATTAGTCTAGGATCAGAGAATGAACTCATTGGAGGTAGTACAGGTATATTCCATTGCAATGCACTATTCTCCGAACACTACTGTGGCCCATTCAAGGAATTTGTATGGCAAGTCTCCTTGTCGAGATTCCTGGAGAGTGTTCGACTGTTTCCAGTACCACGTCTCTGTGCACAGGTATAATTCGCGCTGGCCTACCAGCTCCTGCAGCATGTGGAACGCTTCCAGTTTCTCGGAGACAATGATGCAGCCTTGTAAACGTTCGAGTCTTGGTACGTCTTCATGTAGAGGATACGCGTTGGTACAAACGTTTAGCCTCCAGTGCATTACCGATGGCCCTACCATACAATAAGTGCATATCCGCATTAATGTAGCTAGTGTAATGTTCCATGTTTCTCGTACAACACAGCTCTGCGAAAAAGTGACCTCAGTGGCACTCTCACTCTGCACTGCACGGTTGTATCAATTCTGTTTACAACTCCACGTCTCGAAAATATAAACAGAGACCACACTACTGACCGGCATGTGGCGTTCACAATGAATCACTTCAGTAGAGACTGGTAACCACAAAGTCGCAATTATCTCGCAAACAGTTCGTTTGCAGATCTACGTTTACTGAGACTTTTTTTGCTTCTAGTATAGCGTGCTTTCAAATGTATGTGTTTATTCCATTAATTGTGATACATCCTGTATAGAGTCATTTCCTCGCCTACCGTTTGCAGTGCTCCTTAATTTCCGTCTTTTCGCGTCAATTTACTTCTTGGCAGAAGACCATAGGGATGTAGCGAGTGCTTGTTAGCTTCTATAGAGAACTGGGAAGTGCTCGCCTTGCGAGGTTGCGGCGGATGTGTTGTACATTGTAAGACATAACTCGCGCACTTCCTTGCAGCGCTGCAATCTACTTCCTACTCTTGCGCGTTTCTGACCAAACATTGTCGGTGTGCTACAAAGTGAATTGCCTTTGCTATCACCCATATTACGTCACAGATCTGTCGTAAAGTTGGTACCTCACGACGGAACCATAAGCCAAAGACAGTCGCTTCTAGACGTAGTCACGAATGAGAGATGTCGACGAAGACATGCGTTCCGTACGTACATGTGCACGTAAGATGACTGCGTTGGAGTGCAGCGCCGCTCACAGTGATATTTGACTTCAATGTTGGGACGAAAACATGTTTAGTAGAACAATTATTCAGTACAAGAACTTTAAAAGGTTGCGACAATAGCATTTTCAGGTAAAGAACAGTATATTATTGTCTTCTGAAACTTTACTACACATTATCGTCTCATTTGTGGCCTTCGGTGTCTTTTAAAGGTACATGTTATTAAAGTGCTTTAGTGAAACTTTTCCAACGATATTTAAAAGTAGTAGAAGCTACTCGAGCTCCTCCAGAATTAAAACCTTAGAACTGTCGTCTAGGGTTGTTTCGATATATAAAAAATGGTTCAAATGGCTCTGAGCACTATGGAACTCAACATCTTAGGTCATAAGTCCCCTAGAACTTAGAACTACTTAAACCGAACTAACCTAAGGACATCACACACACCCATGCCCGAGGCAGGATTCGAACCTGCGACCGTAGCAGCCTCGCGGTTCCGGACTGCAGCGCCAGAACCGCACGGCCACCGCGGCCGGCCGACATATAAAAGCATCCATTCATAAATAGGGCATCAGATTCAATGTAAGCAACATATCTATTTCATTGTAACTGTCTTCAGTCCAAAGGCTAGTCGGGTACAGCTCTCCATTCTTGTCTATTCTGAGCAGATCTCTTCGCCTCTGTATAGCAGCTAACATCCTTACTAACTTGCTCACCGTAACCAAGCTATACTATTCTTCTGCTGTTTTTACATCACTCCATTTGACATACCGGGATGTTATCCAATCTACTAATCGAGACTTCGGCATCTTCTGTAGCATCACATCTCAAATCCTTCTGTTGTCTTCTTGTCTTTATTATTTATGGTCTACGTTTCACTTCCATATAGAACAAATGACCTTTTCCATGGATAAGAAGAAATCAGTTCCTTGAAACCCAACTCGAACTCTTAAGACAGGCTGTCGCAAGGGCCATGGTTGAAAGAAATAATGTGGGTTCCGTACTTTAGCATTTTTGATTCAGTAGCTCCGCAACGTTTACTACAGAAAATATGTTTAACGGATATCGTAACAAGTCTGCGACTGAACTGAAAACTACCCGAATGAAGAGACATCCACTGACTGAACTGATGTCTGACGTGCTCCAGATATGTGCAGTACGGTAATTACTCTTTACTGTTGAGCTGGCACGTGTTTGACAACTGGTAGAGTCCACTAATGAAGCAGTTTAGCAGTTATTTTTATTTTAACTCACCTGCCAGTGCAATCTGCGGTTTTCCTAAGAGAGGAAACCCATGTTGGCCATCTTTCTGTGATTCCTCTGAACTTTGTTCTGTGTGTATTTGAACAGTATGTATTTTACCGTTATGAGGTGAAGGACAGGTCGTAATTTGCCTCAGCAACTATCGAAAACCCCGCAAAAATCCCACTCAAGCTTGCCGTTGCACCGAACTCAGTAGTTTACCTGTTTCTCGGATTCCAACACTGTCGGACTCATTTTCCTATGTACCGACCCAGGGTTACGCGCGTTTAGCCACACGGGCAAGAAAAAGGTCGTCACTGCTCGTGACATAAATTAACGGTTTAAAAGGTAATTCTACACGCATTTTCAGTGTTTCTACAGAAGACTGAGTTATCAACGAGCAAGCAAACGTTTTTCTTGTGGTGTTCTGCCCGAAAACTCGTTTTTCTTGCATCTCTCTACGCTCGTCTAACACGTGCAAGGCTCTTCATCACTGAATAACTTCTACAACTTAATCCATTTGAACCTCCTTTGTCTTCTTCCATAATTTTTACACTCCCCACCCCTTACTTCCCTCCATTTTTGAAACTGCTGCAAACGATGTGACCATGTTAAATTTGAAAAATGACGTTCAGCTGATCACGCATAGTCAGTACAAAAATGCAGCGATACACGTGTTTAATAGCGCAGTTGCCTTGGCTTGCTTTTTTTTTTTTTTTTTTTTTTTCCTCCAGCATTTCTCAGTCTAGAAACAGTGACTGCTCACCTACCGCGACCCGCGACCTGAGTACTTGAGATCCTTGGACCAGAGGTTCCGGCACCTGGATTATTAAACAGTTTTATTGACAAAGAATAATGATAACGAGTTGCATGTCAAAGAATACCAACATTAGTCATATATAACGTTAATCCGAAACACACAACAATTCGCGACAGCTGTAATGCTATTACATTATAACCCGTCGTACTCAGGCATACCGTTTTGATTTTAAAAGTTTTTACATTTTTTCTGAAGATAATGAATAGACTTTTGGTGTCTATAACATCGACATTAAAGATTTCTTTACACGTTATTCCACAATACACAATTCTCGGTGCACAAATGAGGTTAAAATGTACTAATATCGTGGTCAAAAACTTGATTCCATCAAATTTACTTCTTGCTTCTGCTTTTGAAAACAAACTGACATTATAAGCAATAAAAAGCTGCGTTGAAATTTACTACAAGCGGCTGCTGAATCACTGTATCAAAGTATTGTTTGCCAATAAAACGCACTAGTCAAAACGGTTCAGATGGCTCTGAGCACTATGGGGCTTAACATCTGAGGTCATCAGTCCCCTAGAGCTTAGAACTACTTAAACCTAACTAACGTAAGGACATCACACACATCCATGCCCGAGGCGAGATTCGAACCTGCGACCGTAGCGGTCCTGCGGTTCCAGACTGAGGCACCTAGAACCGCTCGGCCACTGCGGCCGGCACGCACTAGTCATTTTATCTTTATATTCGGAAGATAATTGTTAATGGCGGTCGGAACTATTGTTCACATTCCCTCGTTCATCACTGAAATATTAGAAGACAACGACATGGTTTATTCCCATGGAGAGTAAAAGAAACTTTTACACACTGTCGTAAAATCATCAGGCAGAAAATTAAAGTAACGTGATACATAAGTGTGAAAATAGTAAGTTACCTAAATTGGTAAACTGTAAACGCTTCACCTAAGTATTTCATTACATTTAAAATTTGATATGATTGGCGTAAAGGCTGGAAATGACAAATACTATGCTGAAAAAGTTGTCACGTGTCTTCCCCTTTTCTTTTCCCTTTAACTCGCTTTCCGTTTCGTATAACATCCATTTGAAAAACACGTCTTTTCTCTTTTCTCTGTGGAGTGCGTTTCTGCTACTCTCCCCAGGGCAATCGCCTGCGAACCACCGCCTCCCCACCACCAAGAGGACAGACTTAATGATCAACGAAATTATCTTTGTGCCGTCGCCCACTAAGCAGACTAATGAGATTTTGCGACAGAAGTGAATATCTCGTTTCGAGCTGTGTCTTGTGTTTCGCGGAAGGCAGCAGTATTTTTGTTCGCTTGGCGGTCGGGACGAAAGTTGAAAGCCGCCGGCACTGGTGTGAGCGCACAACAGTCTATCTCGCCGGGTATTCCCGGAACTGTGTTTAGAGCGACGTCTTGAAGCCGTCATAGCAGCCTCTGTCGAGGAGAGAGAGACGATCTTAGTCAACGATGACGAAACTCAATCCCACCAGAGCTGGAGTTTACGTCACCCTTTTCCAGAATGTTTGTGGCAGTTTTCCTGATCGGACGCTCAGCTGACAGTGTATCCTTTGCAATGCGGTTTTGTAAAGATGCAGCACATTACTGCCTGGTGAAAATCGCCTGACGTACCCGTCATTTAATGACCAGTTGTTACATGTTACAGAAGTGCACTGATGCTCCCCGAGCTAGGTGCTGCAGCGTTTAAGACACCGGACTCGAATATGATGGGACAGTGGCACAAATTCACTTCCTGCCTCATAGATTTATGTTATCTATGATTTTTTCCAAATCTCGTAAGGTAACGTTTCGTTTCGATTATAGCATATCTCAGAACCTGCTGCCTATTTTAAAGAGCAGGTCGTACAGTTTATAATTTACATGATACAGTACATTATTCCATATTTCTAACGAAATTTGTTATTAGCAATAAAAAAAGATTAAAATAATGAGTTAATACTGGTACAAAATTAACTTACTTTGTGGAAAAGAAAACACAAAAAATTTGTTTGTCTAAGAAGAAACTAAAATATGATAGATCAAGTTTTTAATAGGTTTCCTGATTGTTACAGGTGGGAGTCCCATATGGAACAGCAATTTGCTTAGATTTAAGTACAAATTGTATTCCATATTGTTAGCTACAATTTTTCATAACATATAACAAATTACAATACATTTCTCATATTAATTTTACTGTTATAACGTGATTTCTAGTAATGCATTTGGAAAATGATCGATTATGGAAAAATTTAAAGCTTAGATAGCATTTGACAGTAATATGGTATTCATGAATAGTTACTGGCAGAGACACAGCTTTTCCTGTGGGAGTGAAGCCTCAGAATTTCGTCGAGCCTCGCCTCCTCAGAAAATTTTAGCTCAGGGTATTTATATGATGATGATGAAGTCCCACACGCCTTTACAGAGCGTAGGGGAACGATGCGGGAGACCCGCGCCGCCGTAGTAGGCAAGGTCCTAGTGGATGTGGTTTGCCATTGCCTTCCTCCGACCGTAATGGGGATGAATGATGATGATGAAGACGACACACCAAAACCCAGTCATCTAGAGGCAGGTGAAAATCCCTGACCCTGCCGGGAATCGAACCCGGGACCCCGTGCTCGGGAAGCGAGAGCCAACCGCGAGACCACGAGCTGCAGACTCGGGGTATTTAAATAAAGTAAGCCATTATGAAATTAAACTTAGCAATTATTTACGTGTTACTTTTCTGTACCTATAATCCTTTTACATATTCTGTCGTTGGATAATGTTCTATACATACTTTTATTTTTTCAATGTTCCATTATTTGCTATTACATTGTCTTATGTATCCATGTTGTCTAGTTCTGATTTAGTGAGGCATCCGAGGCAGTGGTTGTGTTGTCGTCGGAATTGTTCCATGTGTTCTGTTGTCTTGTAGAGTGATTCTCAATTCTCCGTTTCACGTATGGTCGTTACTGTCTGTATGATGTGTGGAGTGCTTGTGAAATTTTGTCTGTGATGGTGTTTAGCCTTAATCAATCATCCGGTTGTCTTAACCTTTGTCGTATATCATTGTCTTACTGGTGTGATCGCGTCAAAACATGTCGCAATGTAATCTGATGTATCGCTGAGGCGATTTCTCCACATGTGCATATGTCTGTGTCACTCAGTCCAACACGAGGGAGATGTTTTGGGTAAGGTTCTTGACCTGTAAGAAAGTGGACCATACCTCGTGTCGGATTTATATAATTCATGCTCATTCGTTCTCGGAAAACCGGGAAGAATGCGTGTTCTGCGTCATCTGTCTGTTGGGTCCCTGTCGGTCTGCCATGTGTCATTTTGCTGTTCATTAAATTTTTTTCTTGTCAGTTATTTTTTGGCCTGTAATTGCCTGTACTTTGTCCTGTCGTCCCTCTTTCATCCATTATGATGCAATATGCTGTAGCATAAGGTAACAGTCTGGATGGTTACTTTCAAAAGCGGTCCATTTCCCCATTCTGAGCATGTGCTAAGTTCTTTAATGACCTAGTTTTCGATTGTTCGTTTAACTCTAATCCACTTTGTCTCTAACAAGCGTCTTCAAAGACAGAGCAACAGACACGACAATTTTACAGGTTTATTATTAGTATGGATTAGTAACGATTATCTACAAGTACACGACTATATGAATGAAACTTTCCTAAAAATGTATGTTTGTGGTAATTTTCGAAATCCTTCTTGCCTGTAATCGGTTAATTCCCCGCAACGGCTTTGCATCACGATGCTTCGTCCACCAACAGAGACTGGCCCCACTCGGCAGTTAAGTAGCCTAGCAGTGAGACATTTCTAATGTAGGAAGAAGCAAATGGAGCAAATCACGACAGGCATATATTTTCAGGAAAACTTCATTGGTCATTTACTTGTCTATAGTTATAACGAAAACTACTAAACAGCCAAATAACAATGTAAATGCATAGAAGTTCATACAAGTACAGGTGTTCTTATTTTAGTTGTATTACTTTTTAAATGTAACATATTCGAAATAATATGACCATTGTTGAAACGAAAATTAAAAAAAAAAACACATGAGCGGGTCTCGATCCAGCGATTCACCGATTACGGGGCTTTTAAAATTATTATTGTTATGATTATTATAACTAAGGAATAGGAGGTGATAACAAGTGACTCTACACAAATGATGTAACAAATGATGGACATAAACTGCTTCTTTCGGTACAAAACAATAGCGGACCGCATCTGTCTTCTTTGTACCTCATGTTGGAGCCGGACGCGTCTTCGCGTGTGATGACGGATCTTCTCTACTGTCCTGCTCCTTTCTTGTTTGGAATCATCTTATGGAGTGGTTACACTCTTCTATCCAGTACACCAAAACTCCGTGGGAAATCAAGCAAGGCATTACCTAAAAAATTTGCGTGACATGTTCGACATCTCGGATTTTACAAAACCAGTGTGCGACGTTCTTGTAGTAGGGCCCAAAACTCTAGCGAATTCTTACTTCCCTCTTGGGAAATGTACAGTAAAGTCAGGCCCCGAATCCAAGTCAATTCATTGGTCTTCGTTCGGGGAAAGGATGTCGTATGCGGGAGGCGTAATATTGGTGGTTCAATTTCTTGCAGCGCCACCTGGAGGAACTCGATCATTTTTTGGACCAAACACCACACTGCCGTAGATGGCCCGCATATCAGGCAATGTTTATCTCTGTAACATTGTACTCTGGGCACCGTAGTGTGAATTGCAGGTAACGTGGAACGTGTCACATATTTCCCATTTACAACCTGATATCACAGCATACGCGTCTCTGTATCAAGGAGAAGGTGGTGCACTGTATGCCATGCCACTGGCAACGTCACTATTTGTTGCCACCCGTCTATGGCGTTACTCGGCCGCCTGCGAGTCAACATGCTATATACAGTATATCGCATGCCGTTGCCTTCCTGGTAGTCCGTAGTTCCATGTGATCATAACCGTACGCCACGAAAAAAATTCGTACTTGGGCAAACGACGGTCAGATGTGAGCTGCCTTTACCAGCGCCAGACGAGAAGACGGTGCCAGCTTTCTATCAACCTGCCAGTCAGACTTGTCTGGTGTCGCATCCATATCTTGATCATAGTACTTACATAGATCTCTAATGCTCGCTTACGGACTTGGACAAGGCGAAGACCTCCACGCCTACTAGAGAGGGCGGGGATTTTATATCCGACTTTAAAAAGTATCCAAATTCCGCTATTATTCGGCGAGAAGCTAGATAAGTGTTGACAAAGGTGACCCGTCGTATCATAACTAGTGCCCTTAGCTTGTGACTTCGAATACTCGAAAGAACCATTTTCAGATTATTTTTGTAGCTGAGTGCTGCGGTGTGTCGAACGTAGGTAGTGAAGATAACTAGAGAGCATTTCATCTGTCTGTTGTCTTTATTGGTGCACACTTCCCGTTGAGAGTGTTTCCCAATGTTCATCGCTCCCGACATTACCATATTCGTGCAACTACACGTAGCCATACAGTAGAAATTAATCCAATGCAAAGCTGCTCTCGTCTCGTCGCCCGACTGTGCCAAGACCAACATGTCATCTGTGATTCTTCAGTTTCACACGGCGTATTTCTTGCTCGAACAGCCCACTGGTGTGCCGGCCGCGGTGGTCTAGCGGTTCTAGGCGCTCAGTCCGGAACCGCGCGACTGCTACGGTCGCAGGTTCGAATCCTGCCTCGGGCATGGATGTGTGTGATGTCTTTAGGTTAGTTAGGTTTAATTAGTTCTAAGTTCTAGGGGACTGATGACCACAGATGTTAAGTCCCATAGTGCTCAGAGCCATTTGAACCAACCCACTGGTGTACTGGCGGTTTATAGCGTCCAAAGGGCACAATATTTCGGCGATCAGACATGTCGTCATCGTCAGGTGCGCTGACGAACTGAGCTCTTGAGGGTGGGCGGCCCGTTGGACACTATGGACTGGCAGTACATCCGTGGACTGTTCGAACATGTCGTCTGCTTATGTTCTACATATAAACTTGTGGTGCCGTATTGTCATTCCTTGGAATCGGTTCCGGAGCCAGCAGAACAGAGGCAAAGGTTTCCGCTGGCGTACACTTTGGAGAAGGTGCCGTGGAGTAGTCGCATCATGACGTCGGCAAAACTCTGGGGAAACAACATGCGACTCTCGTGATTGGTTCACGGGCGTCGCCTCGGATAATGTGGAAGCTGCACAATATTTCGACGAGACATCTGCTCGTCATCTTCAGGTGCTTACCACCAATGAAGCAGCTACTACGTCGGGAAAGTCTTGAACAGCAGTTCACGCGAGTCATCACTTCCATAAGGCAGGCGCGACTCACGCAGTCGAAGACGTGATCTAAATCCATCGACATCAGTACACCGCGGAGACGACCTGTTGTTGCCAGTGCGATCACATCGCAGTAGTCTCTGAGTGCCGTTTGTAAACTGAAGGGCCAACAAAACTGGTAAAGGCATGCGTATTCAAATACAGATATATGTAAACAGGCAGAATACGGTGCTGCGGTCGGCAATGCCTATATAAGACAACAAGTGTCTGGCGGAGTTGTTAGATCGGTTATTGCTGCTACAATGGAAAGTTATCAAGAGTGAAGTGGGTTTGAACCTGGTGTTGCAGTCGGCGCACGAGCGATGGGACACAGCATCTCCGGGGATTTTTCTCGTATGACCATTTCACGAATGTACCGTGAATATTAGGAATCCTATAAAACATCAAATCTTCGGCATCGCGGTGGCCGGAAAAAGATCCCGCAAGAACGCGTCCAAGGACGAATGAAGAGAATCATTCAACGTAACAGAAATGCAACCCTTCCGCAAACTGCTGCAGATTTAAGTACTGGGCCATCAACAAGTGTCAGCGTGGAAACCATAAAACGAAACATCAGCTTTCGGAGCCGAAGGCCCACCCGCGTACCCTTGATGACTGCACATTAGAAAGTTTCACGCCACGCCTGGGTCCGTCTACACCGACATTGGAATGTCGATGACTGGAAACATGTTGCTTGCTCGGACGAGTCTCGTTTCAAATTGTATCGAGCGGATGGACGTGTACGGGTACGGAGACAACCTCGTGAATCCATGGACACTGCATGTCAGCAGGCAACTGTTCAAGCTGATGGAGGCTCTGTTATGGTGTGAGGCGTGTGCAGTTGGAATGATATTGGACTTCTGATACGTATATAAACGACTCTGGCAGGTGAAATGTACGTAAGGAACCTGTCTGATCACTTGCATCCATTCATGTCCATCGTGCGTTTCTACGAACTTGGTCAATTCCAGCAGGACAACGCAACACCACTTACGTCCAGAATTGCCACATAGTGGCTTCAGGAGCGCTCTTCGGAATTCAAACACTTCCGCTGGGTATCAGACTCTCCACACATGAACATTATTGAGAATCTCTGGGATGCCTTGCAACGTGCTGTTCAGAAGAGATCTCCATCTCCTCTACCCTTATGGATTCATGCACAGCCCTGCAGGATTCATAGCGCCTTCCAGGACAATTCCGGACATTAGTCGAGGCCATGGAACGTCGTATTGCGGCGCTTCTGTGTGCTAGCGGGGGCCTTACACGATATTAGGCAGTGTACCAGTTTCTTTTGCTCTTCAGTGTATACTGCTATTCCCTCTCAGCTGGTTTGATCGAGTGATATCACTGGGCGCAGTATGCGTTTGAAGCACGCTGTAAATATCGTGGTGTTGATCTTGTAGAGGCGGCGGTGGTCGATATGCCTGTAATCCTGTACCGCCGGATTATTTGAAGACAGGACTGATCATTACTCCCACAAAGGCGTGTGGAAGTGGCATATTGGGAGACATCAATTTGCGGTACATGGCAGTACGTCGCGGCGTCATGAGATCTTTAAATGTCCGTTAAAGCTCTAATGGAAACCCGTCGGCCCCCAGCGACATGTTCGATGTTCCCCTATCGAGTTCTTCCGTTGCGTCGTCCCCCTCAACAACTGCTCGGTCAGCGTCAGTGGGACGTCATGACGTAGTGGTGACCGTATCGTCCCGCAAAGCCGTTGGCTATTTACTTTTGCGATGTCATACGGCGACTGTCCGGCAGTACGACCGCTGTATTAAGGTTCCGCGGCTACGTTGTTTTTCTGTGATAATGTGGAACATAGACAGCGGTTCCCCGTGGACTCACAGAGGCCCTTGCACGCACAGTGACCCGCTCCAGATGGAGTTGCGTTAAAGGAATTATTTGAGCCTGTGCTCGTTTCGTGGCAGCACTCCGATCTTGTGAAGGCGCTTATACAGAATAGTCGCGGAGCGTCGTGAAATGAAATTCCTCCGAGTGGCGCCTACACACCGTCTGCTCGTTTCTGTATGCAATCAAGACTCGGCGCATTGCAGGTTTAACGTACTCCAGCCAGCGTCGTAACGTCGACGGACATGTCGGGAAGTGTCGTTCAGATATGTGCCAAGGGTCATACTGGTAGATATTGTGATCCGTACTCCTAGCACTGATAGCATCTGTCCTCGCACTGACGGCGAGTACAACACATCTTCGGCTACTGTGCCCTCGCATAGCAATATCGCTGTTACGCTGCCGCCGCCTGTAAGGGGTCTAACGCATGTATCGTACTGTTATTGACTAAGAAGGATCTTCAGTTACTGTAGAAAGACGATGTCAACGTGCGATGCACGATGTATGTCCCGTAGTAACTGTAACTTGACCGTTGCTCTAATTGTATTACTGTTACCAGACTATTCGATATACTTGCCGCAGCTCTTCAGTGTTTCAAGTGAACATTAACGCCACGCCCGCGTTCCCGGGTTCGATTCCCGGCGGGGTCTGGGATTTTCTCTGCCTCGTGATGGCTGGGTGTTGTGTGCTGTCCTTAGGTTAGTTAGGTTTAAGCAGTTCTAAGTTCTAGGGGACTGATGACCATAGATGTTAAGTCCCATAGTGCTCAGAGCCATTTTTTGAACATTAACGCTTATGTTAACCTGTGTTCTGCTGCCCGGCGACCTGGTGTTTGCTCGACCGTCTGAATCTTCATGGTCAAAATCAGGTGCATGCCACAGCAGTCGATTTGTTTATCAGCATCACATTCATCGGTCCCTTGCTGAAGATCCACTTCCGGGGTTGGCTCTCCTACCGCCAGTTCGAAGGCAAAGGCGTTACTGTGGTGGATGGAGCGTCTGCTTCCAGTGGATCTCCATCTGGTGCTTCTGCATTCAGACCCCGTTTCATGTGATTCGTTATGTACTGCAGTGAGGGAGGAAGAATCTTAAGTTGCATATCCGAATTCACTGTGTCGTCGTTGTACGCAGCTCTCTCTGTCGTGGTGTTCATTAAGCAGAAGTCCGTCGCTTAGTGCGGCGCTTCCGTGACTGTTGTCTGTGTGTGTGCGCTTCCGTGTCAGAGTACGAAGTGACTTCCGTCGTTGACGGATGAAAGCAGCTATCGGCACTACCATGGGTTCAAGTTCCATCCCTTCTAGCGATCCCCCCGCGTCGAAGAACTACATCGCCGGCGTCGGAGTGGCCGGAGTGGAGGTCGTTTGTTCCCAGGTGGCTGCCCTGCTGCAGGCGGTTGCGTCAAACTGTCAGGAAGGTGGAACTGGTCAGTCTGTTCGGAGAACGTCAACTTCCGTTACTGTCATCGTCGTCGGCGTGGACATAGGCACGGCTTCATCAGCTGTAATTTGCACAATCCTCCACCGCACTCGTTCTGGATCCCAAGTATGTTTTGGGTTGCCTGTTGTAGATGACTATTGCGCTGCATCCGCTGATGAAAATGGAAAAGGGTACACATTGTATCATTTCTGTTCTGACCTGTCTGATTCCATTGAGAATGGGATAGGGCGTGAAGTTCAACAATTTTTTCTCCACATGGCTAAGCATTCTTCCTTTGGGATACAGTTCATCAGTCGCTAAGACAGAACATAAGCATGGAGTTCGAAAATGTGTAACCTTTGTAACTACAGCCCTACATGTTCCATAGTTATCTCGCCGACATGTCTGTCACATTGACAAAATTTGAATGATTATGTTACACATTGCAGCATTAATTAGTTTTACGTAGACGAGACTGCTCACTACGGAGAGGTGTACTCCAATAATATCGTTGAAATCAAGTTTAGCTTCGACTTTTAGGAACTGTTCGATTTTATAGACTTTAGGTCGAGCATATTTTTTAGAAACGCAAATTTTTAGAGTCTACTTTCGATATGTATGGGCATTCTATATCGATTGTCTCAAAATCGGTACACACAAAAAATGTGTAAACAACCGCACATGAACTTCTGCAGCAGAGATGTAAACAGACGTCCATCTCACATCACTGTTGAATACAGACTGGGCTTGTGAGCTACACATACTACCATTGCCATCTCGTGCCCAGGGTCGCAGTCTAAGAGTTCACCACTGACGTGTAAGACTTCTCTTGCGATTTTCTTGTAAACACATAGGTAATACACGATACCACTCACACTTTATCTTCTCCTGATGGACCACTAAAAGTGTACAAAGCTTGAAGAAAATACATTTTCTGAACGTCGTGGCTTTCCTTTGTAGGTTTCCAATTTTTATTTAACCGCTACTTACATTTCTTTACTGAGGGCAGGCTTGCAAGGGCCAATTTGCAGCTGTTTAGTCACGCCATTACAAAATATACAGTTTTAACATAATAAATTTAAGAAGGTAAAATAGTTGGTGATTATGACAAGATGATGGTCATATGATGTGGATATTCTTTTCATTATGAGGATGATATGATGGTATCTCCTGTATCTGTGGGTTCGAACGGGGCTGAGGGGACTAGGAGAGAACATGTTATATGGGAAAGGATATTGAATACCTGTTTGCGAAGGAACTGATAAACGAAATATGGGTGTTACGAGATAAGAAAGAAACCTACTGGAAAAAATTCAAAAACTGGATTAATTACATTAAAAATAGGTAGGAGAGAAGAAGATTGCAGGAAAACATCATCTTTGTTAATAGAACAGGACTTTTCTTTTAGAAACATTTGTACATAATCATTTAAAATCTAATACAATTGATTTTGTGGGTAGGTTTGTTTTTATTGATAAAAGAGTAAAATGCAACGGCAAAAAGTCTACATAATTCCGGCGACCGGACGCTCAAATGTCCACAAGAAGGCAAACGATTCAGAAGCGGAATTACTCCACGAAGATGATGAGAGTGTGCCACTTCAATATAGAAGGCTACACAAGGACGAAAGGAGAAATCCTTGAAAAAATTGCAACAAGAGAAAGAGTAAGTGTCGTACTCTTGCAGGAGACACACCTGACGGATGAAAACATCGAACGATTATGCATACCAGGATTCACCAATGTGGGATACTCAGGACACGACAAACATGGTATGGCGACCCTGGTGAAAAATGAGCTTCTAGGAAACCTCGAGAACAATGTGGAATCGGTTCCACACGCAATAGGCATTAAACTGGGAGAGATGACAATCTACAACGTCTACAAACCACCTTCGCAGCAATGGCCTATAGGAATCTTACCGCAGGCTAATCATCCAGCAATCTTTGCCGGCGACTTTCATTCCCAGCACACCAGATGGTTATATCAGAGATCCACTCCGGACGGCGTTGGACTAAGTGACTGGGCTGACAACCGGGACCTACACCTCCTGTTTGATCCCAAGGACAGAGAGTCCTTCAAATCAAAAGTATGGGGCACAAAGACGCTACCTGACCTGACCTTTGTCACACGCGGCGCAACGGGCGTACCAATGCAAGCTACAAGAAGAGTCCTTGGAGCCAACACCTCCCGATTATTGTGGAGATCGGCCCTTCCATCCCGATCATAAAGAGCCCCCCGATTCCACGGTGGAATCTGAGAAAAGCAGACTGGGGGAAATATAAATCTTTTATTGACAAGACAATAAATCGAATACCACCAAGTCCAGAGAACTACCAAAGGGTTGTAAACCTGATATATAAAGGGGCCCTAAAGGCTATCCCCCGAGGGGCCCGAAGGGGATACATTCCTTGCTGGTCAGAGGAGTGTGAGTCATTGTTAGAGCAGTATGAGAGGAGTGGGGAGGACGAGACTGCAGAACGACTGATCAACACTATGAACGAGGAACGTAGGAACAGGTGGAAGATGGCAATGGATAATCTGGACTTTACCAATTCTAGCAGGAAGAGCTGGGGTCTACTACGGAAACTGGGTCGTGCCACAACACCACGAAGATCGGCCGCGGGTGTGGGCCCATCCGAAATAGCGACTGCCATGAAACAGACCTCCAAAATACGCTTGAAGACTGAGGAGAACAAAAGGATCTCCAGGAACCTAACCAAGGAATTATCCAATAATCCAACTAATCTAGATATTGTCAAAGCAGTAGACGTCGAGGAGATTATCCAGGCCCTAACACTAATGAAAACAGGGAAAGCAGCCGGACCCGATGAAATCCTCCCAGAATTTCTGAGGGAGCTGGGACCCATTGGGAGGAAATGGATGGCCAAGCTCTTCACGGAATGCATTAAATCAGGTGCACTCCCGAAGTTATGGAAAGAAGCTAAGGTAATAGCGGTACTGAAACCAGGGAAGGATGGAGATAGTCCAAAGAACTATAGACCGATCTCACTGCTTTGTACCTCTTACAAACTATTTGAGAGAATATTACTGGCCAGATTAGCACCATACATTGAGGCGAACCTCCCGGACTATCAAGCAGGGTTCCGTGTGGGAAGGAAATGCTGTGAACAAGTTTTGTCCCTTACAACATACACTCCTGGAAATGGAAAAAAGAACACATTGACACCGGTGTGTCAGACCCACCATACTTGCTCCGGACACTGCGAGAGGGCTGTACAAGCAATGATCACACGCACGGCACAGCGGACACACCAGGAACCGCGGTGTTGGCCGTCGAATGGCGCTAGCTGCGCAGCATTTGTGCACCGCCGCTGTCAGTGTCAGCCAGTTTGCCGTGGCATACGGAGCTCCATCGCAGTCTTTAACACTGGTAGCATGCCGCGACAGCGTGGACGTGAACCGTATGTGCAGTTGACGGACTTTGAGCGAGGGCGTATAGTGGGCATGCGGGAGGCAGGGTGGACGTACCGCCGAATTGCTCAACACGTGGGGCGTGAGGTCTCCACAGTACATCGATGTTGTCGCCAGTGGTCGGCGGAAGGTGCACGTGCCCGTCGACCTGGGACCAGACCGCAGCGACGCACGGATGCACGCCAAGACCGTAGGATCGTACGCAGTGCCGTAGGGGACCGCACCGCCACTTCCCAGCAAATTAGGGACACTGTTGCTCCTGGGGTATCGGCGAGGACCATTCGCAACCGTCTCCATGAAGCTGGGCCACGGTCCCGCACACCATTAGGCCGTCTTCCGCTCACGCCCCAACATCGTGCAGCCCGCCTCCAGTGGTGTCGCCACAGGCGTGAATGGAGGGACGAATGGAGACGTGTCGTCTTCAGCGATGAGAGTCGCTTCTGCCTTGGTGCCAATGATGGTCGTATGCGTGTTTGGCGCCGTGCAGGTGAGCGCCACAGTCAGGACTGCATACGACCGAGGCACACAGGGCCAACACCCGGCATCATGGTGTGGGGAGCGATCTCCTACACTGGCCGTACACCACTGGTGATCGTCGAGGGGACACTGAGTAGTGCACGGTACATCCAAACCGTCATCGAACCCATCGTTCTACCATTCCTAGACCGGCAAGGGAACTTGCTGTTCCAACAGGACAATGCACGTCCGCATGTATCCCGTGCCACCCAATGTGCTCTAGAAGGTGTAAGTCAACTACCCTGGCCAGCAAGATCTCCGGATCTGTCCACCATTGAGCATGTTTGGGATTGGATGAAGCGTCGTCTCACGCGGTCTGCACGTCCAGCACGAACACTGGTCCAACTGAGGCGCCAGGTGGAAATGGCATGGCAAGCCGTTCCACAGGACTACATCCAGCATCTCTACGATCGTCTCCATGGGAGAATAGCAGCCTGCATTGCTGCGAAAGGTGGATATACACTGTACTAGTGCCGACATTGTGCATGCTCTGTTGCCTGTGTCTATGTGCCTGTGGTTCTGTCAGTGTGATCATGTGATGTATCTGACCCCAGGAATGTGCCAATAAAGTTTCCCCTTCCTGGGACAATGAATTCACGGTGTTCTTATTTCAATATCCAGGAGTGTATATAGAGAAAGGCTATCAGAACAAGCTGAAAACGGGCCTGGTATTAATAGATCTTACATCAGCCTATGACACTGTCTGGACCGAAGGACTACTGCTCAAGCTTACTCGAATTATCAAATGCAATCAGACGTACACATTACTAAAAAATATGCTGACAGGCAGGAAGATCAAGGTCTATCTCCATGGAAAGAGGAGAAAAAGCATGGTCATAAACAATGGCCTGCCGCAGGGGTCAGCCCTGGCGCCCACCCTTTTTAATTTATACGTATCTGATATGCCGAGCACCAGGTCGCGTAAATTTGCGTATGCGGCTGATCTGGCCATCGCATACCAAAGCAAAAATTTCCAAGATCTTGAAAAAACATTGAATGTGGACCTTGAAGCGCTGAACACCTACTACCTTAAGTGGCATTTGCATCCCAACCCCAATAAAACGACCAGTACCATAATGCACCTTAATAACAGAGCTTCAAGCAGGAGAATACAGCTTTCCCTGAATGACCGGCATATCAGACATGAAGATAAGCCCAAATATTTGGGAGTAAAATTAGACTGCACACTAACGTTTAGCTTCTATCTGGAAGACACCAAACAGAAATTAAAATCTCGAAATGCCATTACGTCTAAACTGGCCGGAACATCATGGGGGTGCGGAGCTAATACACTAAGGACGTCAGCATTAGCCCTCGTGTACAGCGTGGCTGAATATTGTTCACCAGCCTGGGCGAAAAGTGGGCATGTAAATAAAGTAGACACCCAATTGAAAGAGACGATGAGAATTATCTCAGGCACACTTAGGGCTACCCCATGTGACTGGCTCCCAGTCCTTGCCAACATAGAACCCCCTGATATAGGGCGCTCCATGGCGACCTCAAGAATACATAGGAGGATCGTACACAATCCAGAACTCCCTATACACCAAAACTTATCACCCATCAACAGGCTAAAATCTAGGTCCCCTTTTGGAAGATTGGCAGGGAGTTACAGGACTTCGACCCAAAGCTAGCCTGGGGGGAATCATGGCGCAAAGGGACACACGAGAACCAAAAGCTTATCGATGACCCCAGCAAGAAGATAAATGGTTTTGATCTCCCTCGGAAGCTCTGGGTTGCCTTAAATCGCCTTAGAACAAGCGTGGGAAGATGCAAACATCTAATGAATAAATGGGGACTTGCGGAGAGACCCGTGTGTGAATGTGGTGAAATCCAGACAATGGACCACCTACTGGTGTGTGAAGTGGTAGGATATAGTGGTGAACTGAAGGACATACATTACTTGCCTGACCTAGCCATAGATTGGCTCAAAACTATAAGTAGCATTGTGTAGTGTTGTAATTTCCTGGTGGATTGTAATGACACTGTAATATTTGCCTTGTATATGCCGAACGAATAAACAAATATTGATAAAAGGTGAGTCCTAACATTTCACGCTGCAAAGGAATTGGAAACATTAAGAATGAGGCGAACCTGGTGGTCATATATCATATGACAGAAGTCAATTTCGCACGCTGGACAGAACGTCCTTAATTTTCTATGGAAGGCGAAACAGATACTTCTTTTGATTACCTTGTCAAATACTGGTTGACGCTGTGAATGCCCTCTTAATAATCTGAATCATAAATCCGCGAGAAGAGCCTTCGAATGGCAAAAATGAATGTTTTCTTTCACGAAGGTAACGTACCAGCTCAAAAAGACATATAGGCAAGGGAAAAATGGGTTTTAAGTTTTGACTGCTGCAACAGCATCCCAGTTCACCAAATTTGCCACTCTTATTGTTCCGCTACTCTCAAAAGTAAATAAATTTGCAATTAAATAACGCAATGAGTGTGACAAATACATTGTGTTAACTGTAAATGTTATTTTTGAGTTTCCACAACTTTCTTCAGGAATATAATCAACATACTTAGAAACGTTGAAGAAAGAGTCAATGGAAATTAGATGCATTTTGATTACACACACACACACACACACACACACACACACACACACACACACACACACACACACACACACACACACACACACACACGCGCGCGCACGCGCACGCGCGCGCACGCGCACGCGCGCGCACGCGCGCGCGCGCGCGCGTTTTTGTATATTATCTTTGTTGAAATTTATCATCTCCAGTGCTAGGCAGTTCGTGATAGTTTCTTTTACTTTTCCACAACGATCATGAAGTACCTGTTTTTCACAATCACTACATCACTTGTTCATAAAGTCTGTCACACACTTTGATGTTAACTCTCTTTGCATGTCATTGTAAAAGTCCTCAGGTATAAATTTAATTATACAATCAATTTATGAATCATCATACATTCAAAGACACAGTTCGTATTTCACATGAAGTGGACTACCTCATTAGGTTCATTGTCACGAACTCACGCCACCAGTCAAATACTTTTCACATCCAAATACAGGTGACGTATTTTCCTGACCGAAACTATATTACTATAGCAAACAGAAAAGAACAGCAGTTACAGCTTTACCACAATCCTTCTATAGTGGTTACTCTCCGTATGGTCTGTTATTCGATGGTCTTTTGTATTACGTTCACCGACAGGAAGAAGTTCTACAGGTAATAAAACATTGGTGTATAAAGCTACACGCCGGCCGGAGTGGCCGAGCGGTTAAAGGCGCTACAGTCCGGAACCGCACGACCGCTACGGTCGCAGGTTCGAATCCTGCCTCGGGCATGGATGTGTGTGATGTCCTTAGGTTAGTTAGGTTTAAGTAGTTCTAAGTTCTAGGGGACTTATGACCACAGCAGTTGAGTCCCATAGTGCTCAGAGCCATTTTTTAAAGCTACAGTTGTATAAAGAAGTCAATTAATATTTATTGCCATATTTTTTAGCAATGAAATAAGCGTGGAAGATTACACAGCCGCTGCAAAAAATCTATTCAACAAGAGTAAGCTGCTCAGTGTCATCACTCAGTGGCAGTAAGTTTCAAAATGAGAAATTGTAATGTATAGAATCAGAGCACAATACAAAGTTATAAGCGTTCAGAAATGGATCACTATAGACAATGTAAGTAATAGAATCTAGCCACTGTTTCATTATGAGTCATATGTAAAGTAACTATGAACTACAGAAAACAGAATAGTGATGTACGATTAGTAATAAATATATGAAACTACATATAATATCAGGCAAGTGAATAAAAGTAAGTATATTCTCATTTTCCGTGTGTTTGTACATCCAGGGGTACTTTTTAATCTTTGCTGAATAAATATGTACAATAAAGATAAGTTTAAATGACTGGAGTTAAAATTTATTTCAGAGATCTATAAATGAGTCTTGTATGTACAAGGAGCGTTCAATAAGTTATGCAGCACTTTTTTTTAAAGGAGGTTGGTTTTATTCAGGATTCCACAACACAATATTATTGATCACTCTCTTAGCTACAAAATCCTATTTTTCAACATAATCTCAGTTCAATACGATGTTCTTACACCACCTTACTGGGAAGGTCTGTATGTCCGCATGGTACCACTGTACGGGACGACGTCTGTGCCAACGTCTTGCTGCATCAGTAATATTATCCATGTACTGATGCCCGCGGAGACCATCTTTCATTGGGCCAAACAGGTGGAAGTCGGATGGTGCGAGGTTCTGGCTGTAGGGTGGATGAGAAAGAACAATCCAACGAAGTTTTGTGTGCTCCTCTCGGGTGCACAGACACATGTGACGCCTTGCGTTGTCGTGGAGGAGGAGATGTTCGTTTCCATTTTTCTGGTGACGAACACGCTGAAGTGGTTTCTTCAACTCCTGAGAGCAGCACAATACACTCCAGAGTTGATTGTTTCACCAGAAGGTCGGACATCAAACAGAATAACCCGTCGCCATAATGTTACCGGCTGAGGGTGAGGCTCTGAACTTTTTCTTTGGAAAAGAGGTGGTCTGGCGCCACTCCATCGATTGCTGGTTTCTTTCCAGTTCGAAATGATGAATCTGTATTTCATACTTTCATCACCTGTGACGGTGTTCGACAAAAAAATGCCACAGACAACTGGGTATAAACACATGGTGACAGTAGAGATAATGACTACCTTACTAAAATTTTACATAATTAATCAGTATCCTCAGTACGGCCAGGAGAGATACCTACACATATAAAAGTTAAAAACTGGGTCGACATGACAGCGACATTTTCGTAAAGGACACAAACGCGAAATCAGCATTGTAGCACAGCAGAGTAGCGGATGAAAGATGGCTTGTCCTTCAGGACACTATACAAGAACTTGGCCATCATGTCATGAAAAGTCCTCTGCTGCTGCTGTGGTCTTCAGTCGTAAGACTGGTTTGATGCAGCTCTCCATGCTACTCTATCCTGTGCAAGCTTCTTCATCTCCCAGTACCTACTGCAACCTACATCCTTCTGAATCTGCTTAGTGTATTCATCTCTTGGTCTCCCTCTACGATTTTTACCCTCCACACTGCCCTCCAATACTAAATTGATGATCCCTTGATGCCTCAGAACATGTCCTACCAACCGATCCCTTCTTCTGGTCAAGTTGTGCCACAAACTTCGCTTCTCCCCAATCCTATTCAATACTTCCTCATTAGTTATGTGATCTACCCATCTAACCTTCAGCATTCTTCTGTAGCACCACATTTCGAAAGCTTCTATTCTCTTCTTGTCCAAACTATTCATCGTCCATGTTTCACTTCCATACATGGCTGCACTCCATACAAATACTTTCAGAAACGACTTCCTGACACTTAAATCTATACTCGATGTTAACAAATTTCTCTTCTTCAGAAACGCTTTCCTTGCCATTGCCAGTCTCCATTTCATATCCTCTCTACTTCGACCATCATCAGTTATTTTGCTCCCCAAATAGCAAAACTCCTATACTACTTAAAGTGTCTCATTTCCTAATTTAATTCCCTCAGCATCACCTGACTTAATTCGACTACATTCCATTATCCTCGTTTTGCTTTTGTTGATGTTCATCTTATATCCTCCTTTCAAGACACTATCCATTCCATTCAACTGCTCTTCCAAGTCCTATGCTGTCTCTGACAGAATTACGATGTCGTCGGCGAACCTCAAAGTTTTTATTTCTTCTCCATGGATTTTAATACCTACTCCGAATTTTTCTTTTGTTTCCTTCACTGCTTGCTCAATATACAGATTGAATAACATCGGGGAGAGACTACAACCCTGTCTCACTCCCTTCCCAACCACTGCTTCCCTTTCATGTTCCTCGACTCTTATAACTGCCATCTGGTGTCTGTACAAATTGTAAATAGCCTTTCTCTCCCTGTATTTTACCCCTGCCACCTTCAGAATTTGAAAGAGAGTATTCCAGTCAACATTGTCAAAAGCTTTCTCTAAGTCTACTAATGCTAGAAACGTAGATTTGCCCTTCCTTAATCTAGCTTCTAAGATAATTCGAGTCCTCTAGACTCGGCTATTTTCAAAAATCGAGCATTGCGGCGACAAATACAAACATCATCCTCGCGAACTTCAAAGTCAGTAACCACATTACAAACTGGAAGGTCTGTGATGGACTTACAACACGTGATCATAATCTCATTTATTTTAAAATTACAGGCGCAGATAGCGGCTTAGACGTTAACATCCAGCCCGAGTGATTATATATTCTGCGCAAAGCGAATTGGGAACTTTTAAAGCTAGAATTCAAGATGCAGTCACTCAATCAACGGATCTGAAGTTGACGCCAATGCGGAAGAATTGGTGTAAGCGTTGAAACGGCGCAAGACAAGGCAATCCGAACATTTGTTAGCAAGTCAAAAGGGTTTAAAATACCCTGGATTCCCTGGAACCCAGCGCTATGGTCCTTAAGGCGCAGAGCAAGGTTGGTAAGGGATACTACCAGAAATCATTACGCGAAGCAGAACAACAGAGAAGGCTGAGTTTCTGTCTAAAAATTAGCCAACAAAATACCGAAAAATGAGAGGCATACATTAAGGACCAAAGGGTAACAAAATTTCAGGGTTTTCCGTACAATTCCGCAACATGCGAGGTTCGATCATTCACTTTATTATCCACCCTGAGACGATCCGATGACAGACTGGGAGACATCAGTGCAGTATCTACTGAGAACTGTGTGCAGGACAGTACAACATTGGAAGCCACAGACTGTCATAAGCATCTTGGCTCTGATTTTCTAGAGCAGCATGTGAATAATAGTGTTGTGATTCCATTTGTCCAGGAAGAAGTGAGGCTGGCGAAGAAGAAGAAGAAGAAAACACCAATTCCTGATAGAGTAGTAGCGGAAGTGCTGCATCGCTAGAGGACCAAATTTTACCATATATAACAGTGTCATTAAACGAATCTCTTTTGCAGAGATGGGTATCCAGAATCTGGAAAATTTCGGATATTATTACATTTAAAAATAAACGGGAAGCAAAGACCCAAGAGAACCGAAATCTTACAGGCCGATCTGTTTGGTAAATACTCTAGCTAAAACACAGGAAGAGCTTCTGTCCGCCGTCTTTGGGATGACTGACAGGTTGTAGTCACGAGTCCCGTGAAGTACCGTTTCAGGAAAGGGAAATCCACCGAGGATACGATTAATCACGCAATGAATAGTGTTATACCGGAGCCAAGGTAGCCCCTGAGGGCCGGCAACCCATATTACACCATAGAGGACGAGGTTGTCCATGTCAAAGGCGTACCAAAAGAACCATGGTAAACAGCGGCTATTTACATGCAAGATAATGGAAGCAGACATTCCGAGCACTACTTTCTTGAGGGAGAACTCGGGCCACGGCCTGCAGAAAGTATCACTACGCCAAAACCTGATTGGCTGGAAACAGCTATTTAGGGGCTAGAACCAGCCCCGAAGTTCAGTGCACTCCGGATGCCGACCTCGTGTACTTCGACCGCTGAAGATTACGTCTTCGTCTCTGAATTGGACTCATACTAGTGTGTGTGTGTGTGTGTGTGTGTGTGTGTGTGTGTGTGTGTGTGTGTGTTACCACGAACCTTTGTGGAAAATTAGAAGTGAACTTTGAACTTTTGTTTGCCTCAATTAGGAGACTTTTACTGGCATCGTTATTGTTACCTTTCGTTGGTTGTGCATCCATCAACCTTGTGAAATACATCAATAAAAGTTGCGTTTGTGAAAAATTGCAAATTCTCAGTCACAACAAATAGTGTGAACAACGCAGACGACAAGTATGTTATAGGCATAATGACTGGAATAGCTGGGGAGTTGGGTAATTTGTGGCGGCCTGCCCTCTTCAAAAGTCTGAAACAAATGGACTGTCTCAAGTGTCTTTATTACAGTGTGCGAGATTATTGCACAGACAGGCAGGCAGTTTCAATTATATTTTCCTGGAAAGAAACTGTAGAAGATATCACCGAAGGCTGCTCATTGGGCACCGTTTGTGGTCCAAAGTTTTGGGTTATTGGCACAGATGCATTACTGAACCAGCCTGCACAGTAGATCTGACAGTTATAGTGTCTACCAATACAAGGACTGGATTAGAGGAAAAAAGTAGCATAGTTCTTGAAAAACTTAGTAACTGGCGTTTACCAAACAAACTAACAAAAGCGGCACACAAATCATTTCATACGTTACCAAAGGCAACATTATCAAGAACGATAAACCCCACGATCAGAAAAAATGACCAGCTTGTGAAAGGAAAAGAAGCAAATAGGTATCTTGGCATTAACATCTACGAAAAGCAAAACTTCAATACACATCTAGAAATTGTTGCCAGAAAGGCATAAGAACTCTCAACAAAATAGCAGCAATTGGCTAAAGAAGTTTTCAGCTGCCACTAAGTGCAATGAGAACGTACCACAAGGCAGTCTTACTCGTTGGTGTGGCCTATGGGTCGAGTGTCTGGGCTCATGGTGCCAGGAAGGTAAGGATAGCATAGGCTCTACGGCGAGCACTACTCCTGTGTCTGACAGACACGCCACCACTGGGAGAGTCGTGATAACCTGTCCCTTTGACAGCAAGGGCCCGTTGCCCATTGACTTTCTGGAACACAGCGTGATAATTACGAACAGCGGTACGAAGACACTTTGCAAAAATTGAAGCGCGCCATCGAGTGCAGAGGCCCGGGAATGTTTAGGGACAGCTGCAGAAATTCCGCTGGGAAGCTGTCACACATCCTCCATACAATCCCAACCTCTCCCCACGAGATTTCCATATTTTTTTGCCCTGAAGACAAACATTCTTAGCCGTCGCTTTCTTTCGGGGAAGAGTTCCGCGCCTGGGTGCGATTATGGTTTCGTAGGCAACCGCAAACACTTTTCCATGAATGCAATGACCGTCTTGTCTCACAATGGGATAAATATGTTGACACTAACGGTAATTACTTTTTAAATAATAAACGGTTTACTTACTTTTTTCATCTGTCTCGTTTTCACTTGAATGATCCTTATACATGATCATAGGAGCTATCAGAAATTTTTTACATTTCGTTTCTCAGCTTCTGCTAAACATTGCGCGTGAGACTTATGATGGTGGACCTTGCCTCCATATTTTTCTCCTTTTTCTAACAAATTCAACCATGTCATGAAAGAGAAGTAAGAATTTTTGACATGCGTAACACATCCATTTATATTCAACACACTTGTGTTGGTTTTATGTATTTTATTTAAGCGGTTTACCATTCAGTTTATTGTTCATAGATGAACTATTACTAATGTTATTGGCCTTGAAAGTATTCATGACCTGCGAATAGTGTACTGATTCACGTAACTGAGATGTGCAGGACAATTGTATTGAGGTGATGTTACCTGTAGATACAGATTTCATACTTTTTTCGTCTTTTTGCAGATTTGAGATTCTTCAGTTACTAGAGTGCCACAACTGTCATGATTTTTCAGTTTAACTATGATTAATTATCGAAACATATATTTGATATACAGTGGGATTCATTCGTTTCTGTTAACAATTCCCACATGTTACACCAAGTTGTGTCGTTAACGACACATGATGTGATGATTTTAAGACGAGTTGTAATGAGGTTCCTACACATCTAGATCATACGCTTGCCTTTTGCAGTGACTTATCAACAAGTCAGAGAAGCTTAAGACTGGATTTCTCTGGTGTGACTCTAAACTGAATGTTTGATTATTTCATTGAAATCATTTTCTACGCAATCTATTTGTAGTTTAATGCTCTCATAAACACCGCATTTTTCATGAATAGATTTGTTCTTTCCTCTTACATTACCTTAAAATGAAACTCTCTCTTCAAGTGATTCATGGACATACCTCTTTGTGGACTAGGAACATAGCTACGCATGTTTGAGCGATAGTTCTGTTATTAAAGTGAATGCAACTGCTTGATAGTACCAGTGACAGTATCTCAAAGGATCGTATATTACTTGTTAGCTGTAATTTTGTTACTTATATACATGCATTGCCTTAATTACTGTAATTGTTGTCCTTAATCACGTGGTTGATAAAGATTGATTATTTGAAATTACACCAATGTGTCACTTGTAGGTGGGCCGCTGTTACCGTTTTTATCAAATCACAGCAACGGTTTACGGGAATGGCCAGTTTTCTTATTAACTCATAAGTTATGATCTCATCTTTTGTGCTGATACTTTGATTCCTATGTTCCCATTATGTTTTTTGCTGGTAATTCGTGCTTTCCTTGACCATTTTATAATCTTGGTCTACAAGTGGAGCAAACTGAATTTTTAATTATATTGTTAATTTTAAAGGACTGTGATGTTTTCCTTATGTTTAGTAGGCAGGAGGCTACTGATCTTACAGATTTTAGCTTTCTATTACAGTTTGAGATACAAAACATTTTTATTGGTCCTTGCCTTGTTATAGTGTTCTCCTAGTAAAAGCTTAAACATCGTCAGACCACTGGGATGAGTATTTTACTTAGTTGAAAGTGAAGAACTTGGCTGTTAAGAATATGTTTTCAATTATAGTGAGCTTTTGACAAAAATAAATAAACTTTGCCATTTCTGTTAGCAACTCTACTGTTGTTCTTCGTGTACTGTATTTCATTTCCTCATTAGTATACCTGGAAATAAATTTCATTGTAAATTTTTCCGTTAGAATTTCATCCCGAGGACTGCTATTGTGTATTCAATAGAGCAGATCCGATGTAGATATAAAACAGCTGTCTATAAGCTCCTGTACCTCGTTTCACTGCTCGTAATCTAGTCTACACCGACTGCATGGCGAGGCATTCCACTGCTGACTCTGTTATAGAATAGCTTGGTTAAAAATAACTAGCCACCACAACAGACGGTTAAGCAAGCAGTTCTCTGAAGAAGGTCACGCACAGCGCCCCTGCGAAAACAGAACAGTTCCCAGTTTGGAACACTGATCAATACGTTCGTGCATCTGTAGCGATTTCCTACGTCACAATGCAAAAATTGGAACAGATTCAATATTTACACCTGAATATATAGATTCCAAAATAACAAAAATGAACTGTAACTCGTGATCTCCTTCTAGCATATGCAGCACTGTTTATCACTGTGAGCAAATGTACTGTTAACTCACCATCGTCTTCATTGTGAAGTGGTAGATGTTGCTCCCTGCGGGTCCAGAGATATGGAGTTTAGTGTCCAATGGCCACATCCAAATATCCTAGGGTGAGACAGCCTTCAACAAGTTCCTGCTATCCTTGTGATATCGACTGTGAAACCGAGACACCCGACTCCTGTTCTGGAGGATGACGGCTCCAATTCCCGTACGGTTATCTCGATTTAGAAGCTTCTTGGCAAATTGGATCGTAATTCGAATCTGGAACCTTTGTCCTTCACGGGTAAGAGCTCTTTCGACCTGTTTATCCAAGCACCACTCACGACCTTCACTCATAGGTATACATCCACCAGTACCTTTCTCCTACCTTCCAAACTTCACTCAAGTTCCAAACCAAAATTGATTCTGGAAACAATTCCCTATGTTGTGATTAGGCCATGTCTTCACTTCTTTCGTTAGTTTGTTAGTTCCAAAGCCGTTTGAACGATTTTTTCTCTCTAAATGATGCACAAAACAATCCGTTTACAGCATATTTACTCGTGGTAGTTTTACTACATGGCTACAAGAAAATCGGTGTAAGCTGGTCAGCGAGTTCTATGATGTTATCTCCGAACTCGCGTGTCTCCGCCGCTGCCCTTTTAACTGGAAACTCTTACTTCAGTTTGTTGCCCAGTACAAACAAACTCGACTCGCATAGAAAGAAGAGCGAGAACACGAGTTCCCAAGTACACTAGTGAATTCGTGGCACTGCCACGAAACCGTTGGGCATAACCATTATTAACACCAGTACAATAAATTTGTGTTGTTGTCACCGTTGTCGTCGTCGTCGTCGTCGTCGTCGTCTTCAGTCAAAGGATGATTTGATGCATCTCTCCATGCTAGTCTGTCTTCAGCAATCACTTGCTTCTCTGAATAACTACAGCAACCTATATCCTTTTCAACTTGCTTTATTGATTTATTGATCTCCTCTAAAATTTGTAGGCCTTCTCCTCCCGCCCATCTCTCTCTCTCTCTCTCTCTCTCTCTCTCACACACACACACACACACACACACACACACACACACACACACACACACACACACACAACACACACACACTCACTCACTCTTCTATCCCTTGGTGTCTCAGAACATGTCCTTTCAAGTGATCCCTTCGTTAAGTCAAGTTGCGTCACAAATTACTTTTCCACGCAAATTCTATTCAGTGCCATTCATTAATTACATGATTTTCCCGTCTAAGCTTCAGCATTATTCTGTAGCACCGGATTTCAAGATCTTCCAGACAAGGCTACACTCCAAATCAACACCTTCAGCAAAAACTTCCTAATGCTTAAATCTATATTCGATGTTAACAAAATTCAGAAACGCTTTTCTTGCCATTTTCAGGCTACACTTCATACCCTGTCTACTTCGGCCATCATCAGTCATCTTACTCCCCAAATGGCAACACTTATTTGCTACATTTAGTGTCTCTTTTCTTAATCTAATTCCCTCAGCAACTCCTGATTTAATTCGCCTACATTTCTTTATCCTTGTTTTTCTCTTGTTGATGTTCGTCTTACATCCCCCTTTCAAGACACTGTCCGGTAAATTCAGTTCCTCTTTCAAGTCCTTTGCTGTCTGTGACAGAATTACGGTGTCGTCGGCGAATCTCAAAGATTCTATTTATTCTCTCTGGGCTTTTAAGCCCTTCCCCATATTTCTATGTTTCTCTTTGGCTTCCTTTACTGCTTGCTCAATGTACAGGTTGAATAACACTGGAATCGGGCAATAACCTATCTCACTCCCTTCACAGCCACTGCTTCCCTTTCATGCTTCTTGGTTCTTACAACTGCTGTCTGATTTCTGTAGAATTTTCGAATAGACCTTTGCTGCTTGTATTTTACGCCTGCTATTCCCAGAATTTAAAACAGTGTATTCTAGTCAACATTGTCAGAAGCTTTCTCTAAGGCGGCAAGTGCTATAAACGATGGTGTGCCTTTCCAAGGGTCAGTATTGCCTCGAGTGTTGCTTTATTTCTCTGTAATCCAAACTGTTCTTCCCTGAGGTCGGCTTTTACCAGTTTTTCCATTCTGCTTTCTCTGGAACTGGAATTATTACATTCTTCTAGAAGTCTGGGGCTATTTCGCCTGTCTCAAACACCTGCCGACGATTTTATCAGTTATAACGGAATATCGTCTACTACTGCGACCTTCTGTCGACTTAGGTCTTTCTGTGATCTGTCTAATATTGCATTACAGTTCATTTCTATTGAACAGCGACTCCATATACTTCTTCCACCTTTTAGCTTTCCTTTCTGTGTTTAGTACTGGTCTTCCTTCTGGGCTCTTCGTATTCACACTCCTATTTCTCTATTCTCCAAAGGCCTTATTAATTTTCCCATAGGCTCTATTTTTCCCCCTAGTGATAAATTCTTGTGTATCCTTAAATTTATCCATTTTTTTATCCAATTGCATATCCTGCCGATCCTTCATTTTAGGCGTTTGTTTCCTTTTTTCCTGATTCATTTGCTGCATTTTCATCTTTCATCAACTAAATTCAATATATCCTTTGATATCTAAGCATTTCTTCTAGTCTATGTCTTTTTAACCATGTGATCGTCTGCTGCCTTCACTACTTCCCATCTCAAAGTTACCCTTAGTTTTCGCCGCCTAATGGTCCCGGTCCCTCTGACAGTTTAAATAAACTCGGTTCTTTGAACTTCTTCACCCCCATCTCCATCATTCTCTACCTTTTTGTGATTTCTTGATTCAATCTACAGTTCACTAACATTGTGGCCATGATCCATATTTGCCCGTTTAAATGTCTTACACTTTAAAATCTGTTTCCGAAATCTACGTCTTACCATTGTATAATCAAACAGACACTTCCAGTGTCTTCAGGTATCTTTCATGGTTTTTAGATTATGCTCTATGCAACATTCTACAAGGCAGCTTCGTCTTTCATCCTTTCCCCCTGTCCACATTTAGAAGGAGCTTCTGGACACATCCTTGCCCACATACACATTCAAGACATATACCGCATACATATCGTCCTCACACCTCTTCCTCAACCCATCACTCTGTCCACTTCATCCTCCCACCTCTACCTTCCAGCTCCTCCTTTGCACTCTCTCTCTTCATTTCTTCCTCCCCCTCTCTTTATTAATCTCTTGCACCCTCTTTATGATCATATCTTCCTCACCCTTCTGTCAGACCATATATTCTTTCCGTACTCTCTTTCCATCTCTTCTTCACTCTCTACTTTGTGCACTTACTGCACATTATCCCTCTACACCATCCACCTGTCTCCTACACCTTCTCCTGCCCCTCTCTCTGTCGATCTCCTCTCCCACCTATCCTCTTCTTGCCACTCTCTCTGACAATCTCCTATGGCACCTCTTTATGTCCATCTTGTCCTTATCCTCAATCTCTGTCCATGTCCTCTACCCATCTCTCTTCGACCATCTCCTCTTCCCTCTCTCTCCATCCATCCCCTCTCCTGCCCACTTTCTGTCACTACACTCCATTCCCCTCTCTCCCCATCCATTTCCTCATGTCTCATCTCTCTTTCAATCTCCTACTGTCCCCTGTCCCTCCACTCCTTCACTGTGTCTCTCTCCACCCCCTCCTCTATCTACCACAACCTTTCTCCAGCCATACCCATCCACACTTGCAGCCATTGCAAAACGAATGTACAAAGGACAATCCTACTCTCATCATATGTCTATACTCTGCCTCTCTCCATCGCCAACTCTATTTTCTCAACCTTCCCCCAGCCATGCACATCCACATGTGTAGCCACTACAAACAGAATCGACAAAGCAGACCAATACTACTGTCATAATATGCATGCGTGCAGGATAGCCTACACATTATGATCTGAAAAAAATCGTTTCTTGCTCCTGATGTGTAGGCTGTCCTGAAACTCACGTCGTTACAGCAGGCCAATATCAAACCCACACAACACACTTGTCATGCAAGGCTGCCAATGCTCCAGAGGCCGAGAAAACATGTTTTGGCGTCTGTGTGTGATTCTGGAAGAGCTAGGAAACTATAATCCCCACAGTGCCGATATTTGTTTTTTAAGCTGTATGTACACCAAATTTGGTTCAAATTGGGCCAGTAGTTATAAGAAGATATATACTGACAGCCATGAAGCCATGAAGCTTGCTGTTTGCATTTGAAATTTGGTTGAAACTTATCCAGGTGTACTGTGGGAGATCTCTGACATAAGTAGCACGTGTGTATGAATGTCTGGAACCACCTCCCAAACACACATACCTCAAAAGTCCTTTCCTGTGGTTTTGCCTACATACACATTTGACACATATACTCCAAACATCATCTCCTCCTCCTCCTCCTCCTCCTCCTCCTCCTCCTCCTCCTGTCTATCTCCACATTTTTCTCCCCCCCCCCCCTAGCCCCATTTTTCAGCCGTCCTCATCCTACCACTTCCTTCTGCCTACATTCCCCTCCTCTTCTCTATGCCCATCTCCACCTCCCCTCTGGCATTTTCACCTGTCCACTACCCCATCCACACCTTCCACCTGCTTTGTGTATGAGCCTCCTCCTACGTTTCTCTGTCCATTTCTTCTACCTTGCTCTCTCTGTCGCTCACTTCCTTCCCTTCATTCTGTACATCGTCTCCAGCCCCCACTCTCTGCCCATTCCTTCTCTCTATCCATCCCCTCCTACCCCTCTCCCTTTTGTATCCATTACCAGCCCTTCCTGTGTCACTCCATCTTCTTCTCCCCCCATCCTCTGCCGCCATCATCCTTGCATGCCTCTTACAAGCCATACTCAATTGCTCATGTAGCCCCTGAAAGACATGCCAATATTCCCCTCACGCCATATGTCATACAAGGCAGCCAGAATCTCAGGGACTGGAAAACTGGTTCATTGCCCATATCTCTGCACCTATTCTCAGTGTGCTGATTCTTGTAGGGTAAGTAGTACGCATAACAAATTTTTTTTGAAGAGATGTTGTATGCACTCTCCCTGGGGCTTTGTCTGCATTCTTTTTTGGCAGATACCCTCGTGCCTCCTTCCCATTTTTTTCCTGGCCATTTCCTCCTCCTACCTGTCTGCCATACTCTTCCTCTCACCTTCCCTGCCCATCCATTCCTGTCCCCCACTCTCTCTCCATCTGCCCCTCCTCTACTCCCCCTCTCTCTCTGTCCACCTCTTCTTGCCTTCCTGAACTTTCTATGAAGCTTATGTCCACGAATCGCCATGGTTTTAGAAAGCATTGCTCGTTCAAAACTCGGTTTGCCCTTTTCTCACAGGATATACTGAGAACTATGGATGAAATGCAATAGGCAGATTCCATATTTCTAGATTTCCGGAGAGAATTTGGCACAGATCCCGACTGCATGCTGTTAATGACTGAACGACCATATATAGTAAGTTCACAGATGTGTGTGGCTCGAAGACTTCTTAAATAAATAACCCAATATGCTGTCTTCGACGGCGAGTGGTCATTAGAGGCAAGGGTATCGTTAGGAGTGACCCAGGGAAGTGTGATAGGACTGCTGTTGTTCTCTTTATACATAAATGATTTGGCGGACAATAATCTGCGGTTGTTTGCTGATTATGCTGTGGTTATGGTAAGGTGTCGAAGTTGAGTGGCTGGAGGAAGATACAAGACGACTAGACAAAATTTCTAGTTGATGTGATGAATGGCAGCTAGTCCGAAATGTGGAAAAATGTAAGTTAATGCGGATGAGTAGGAATCACAAACCTGTAGTGTTCGGATACAATAATACTAATATCTTGCTTGACAGTCAAGTCGTTTGAATACCTGGGCGTAAGGTTGCAAAGCGATATTAGCTGGAGCGAGCATGTGAAAACTGTGGTAGGGATTGCAACTGATAAACTTCGGTTTAATGAGAGAATTTTAGGAAAGAGTGGTTCACTTGTAAAGTCGCTAGTGCGACCTGTTCTTGAGTGCTGCTCCAGTGTTTGGGAACCGAACCACGTCAGATTGAAGGAAGACATAGTAGCAATTCAGAGGCGGGTGGCTGGATTTCTTACCGGTAGGTTCGAACAACACGTAATCATTACAGAGATGCTTCGGGAACCCAAATAGGAATCCCTGAAGGGAAGGTGACGTTCTTTTCGACAGATGCTATTGAGAAAATTTGGAGAACTGGCATTTGAAGTAGACTGCCGAACGATTCTACTGCCACCAACAGACATCGCGCGTTAGGACCATGAAGATAAGATAACGAGAAATTAGGGCTCATACAGATGAGCAGATAGTCGTTTCCCGCTCACTGTATTTGCGAGCGGAACTTATACTAGCATGTTCCCCATGGTTTTGCTCATGTACTCGTTAGACATATTGCACACAGTTTCTCCTCCCCTGTCATTTTGTCCCCCTCTTCTCACCCTGTCTCTCTGTGCACCGCATTCTCCCATCTCTACTATTTGTCCATCCTTCTTCCCCTCTCTCAGTCAAATTACCTTCTTCCCCCTCTGTGTCTGTCCATCACTTGATGCCTATACTACTCACACACATGTGTTGTGCAGAGCACGCCGTCACAGTTGTGAACATCTCCACTGAAATGCTTCAGTGACCTATAAAACACAGCAGGGGCTAGACACGCAACTCCTTCCACCACCCTTCCTTCATAACACTTCTCACTGTGGATGGGCATGCTTGAGAGAAAGAAAGGAGGTGGGAGAAGTCGAACAGAGAAAGAGGTAAAGAGATGATGGACAGAGACAGGAGAAAGGAGGAGATGAACAGAGAAGGAGGGGGAGATAATAGGGAATACAGTGCGTGGAGGAGGATTAGCCTGACAGCGTCAGATGGGCAGAGAGAGGTGCAGCATTCAGTCAAGTGTGGGAAAACTATTTCTTACCCCTCACACGTTTCGTGTTCGAACCCTGCCACTACATAAATTTTGAATAAGAATCATCAGTAATTGTAGCCGAAGACTTCCTTCATGAGAAGTCACCCTTGTTTAACCAATAGCCTTTTTGAGGAGAGGAGGAGCAGATGGAGGTTCAGGGCATTCTCTTTCCCTTGGGGTGGGAAACTTCGCCTAAGGGGCGGAGAGTCGGCAATGAATACGTGCATGAGGTGTTGAGTGGTACTTAAGATAGGTAAATAAATTAGTGAAATCAATGTGTAGTGAAGTAGAAATTAGAAAATAAATGAAAAACTTAGCTTAGTTTAGAAAAATTACACACTGGCAAACAGCGGGCAGTGCAGCAGTGACAGAAGAGCCAATGACCATGGAGTCATCAAGTTCAGGAGAAGCCATCGCCCTCCCCACATAAGCGGAAGCTGTCGATTCGATTCAGCCGTCAGGGCATCTCCCGACCGGCTCACGTGTTTCTCAGTTGTCACATGTGATCAAAGGCCCTCGCCTACATTCCAAGAGCCGGAGAAGATTCTTCGAGAAGCTTTTCAACGTGACAGAAGAGGCAATGACCGTGAAGTCGTTCACATCCAGTGAACTGAAGTGAATAAATACGTGAGACGCAGTGGGCCAAGGAGTAATAGTTTTCAGTTCAGTTTCGGAGCTGAAGACCATCATGCAGGAAGAGACTACATCATACACAGATGTACCAACTCCGCGGCTGTAATGGAACAGCAAGCGGTAGCCTCGCCGCCAGAAGACAGAAGTTAAAAGGTATTTGAAGTCTGATTTTTACGTACCTGGGTGACTCGTGAGGACAGGAAGGAGACGGTCTCACATGAGCAGTCCTGTCAGCCGAAGACTGGCAAGCTGGAGTCCGTTGTTCGAGTCCGGGACACTGGCCTTCCCCCGCCGCGCCGATCCGCTCGCCGACGCACAACACACACGGCCGTATAGAAAGAGAGACAATGGGACGCCACATCCAAGGCATCACTATCCGATTCACGACTTCGCTCTCAACAATTAAACGGGCCACAGCACGATGCGCGTCTCCAGTCAACTGGGCGAGACGGCGACACGAGATACACGCCGCCAGAAGTAATCAGATGCCGCCGCTGCCGCAGCAGAGGCTTCGCAAAAGACACAGCTGCCGCTCTCCCAGCCAGAACAATCGACTAAGGAAACAGTGTATAAAACTTTCAATAAAAGTTATCTCATGTAAAAATGCTGTTTCATTCTACCTCACACCCGAGCCAAGGAAGAACCCACCCTGCCCACATGTTGTTAAGAAAGGAGAAGTAACTTATTTAGTGTTTTTCACCCTGACATAATGCTTTAGAATTAAATGCCCTTTGCGGTAATGCTCATCCTGACCCAGTTACATTTAGTGTTAGAAGTGTTACAGAGGATGCACAAGGTGATGGAAAATGTGCATTGAAGACTCGTAATGTGTATCCACAGGACATGCGACCTGTAGTTGAAACAAGTGTCAAGATGATCTCTCCATTGGCAAAACATAGAAGGGAGAACCGATAGAGGTACTCAGGGTACCCTCCGCCACACACCGTCAGTGGCTTGCGGAGTATGGATGTAGATGTAGATGTAGATTAGTCCCGCAACCGGCAGTCGGATCTAGGGGGAGAATGTCAAGGGGGAGATGACAACCTGTAGTAGGGAAACGAACCGTGGCGAGGCGCCTCAGAGCTCATGGTTATCCCGTGCGGCCTTAGATAAGTGGATCACGTAACTAATAAGGGGGTACTGAACAAAATTTGAGAGAAGAGAAATTTGTGGTACAACTTTACTGGAAGACGATATCGGTTGGTAGGACGCATTCTGAGGCATCAAGGAATCATCAATTTAGTACTTGAGTGAAGTGTTGGGCGTAAAAATCGTAGAGGGAGACCAAGAGATGAATACATTAAGCACAATCAGATGGCTGTAGGTTGCAGTAGTTACTCGGAGATGAAGAGGCTTGCACAGGTAAGCGCGGCACAGACAGCTGCATCAAACCAGACTTTGGACTGAAGACTACAACAACAGCAATATCAGCACAAGTAGAAAATTTTATAATTTGGGCGGGATTTGTTATTAAGAGGGAAGTAAGGCAGAGAGCGACATATTGTGAACAGATCAGTGACAGTATTGTTCTCATTAGATTCCACAGCAAACCAAAGTCGACAACGATAGTTCAAGTATACATACCAACCTCTCAAGCAGAAGAAGAAGTCAGCGAAAAGCAGGATACTGAACGGGTAATTCAGTGCGCAAAGGAAGACTAAAATCTAGTAACCATGGGGGTTTGGGACGGTGTTGTAGGGAAAGGAACAGAAGAAAGGGTCACAGAAGAATGTGGACTCTGCAGCAGGAATAGGAGAGGAGAAACGCTAACTGAGTTCTGCAATAAATTTCATATGGTAATAGCGCAAACTCGGCTTAAGAATTGGAGAGGACTACATCATTGCCAGACAGATTCCGAAATCAGATAATGGACTGTAAGCCGTACCCCAGATGCAGATAGACTCAAATCACAATTTAATAATGATGAAAAGTAGATCACAGTTTAAGAGAATCGACTGGAAGAATCAGTGTGAAAGGAAGTGGAATACTGAATTACTGAGAAATGATGAGACCCCTTTGAATTTCGCTAAGGATACTTCGATAAGGAATGTCATACTAGGCAGTTAACTTGATCAAGAATGGACATCTCTAAAAAAAGTAGCCGCAGATGTTGGACAGACAGATATAAGGAAGTTTACTGCTCAGCAACCTTGAATAACAGACGAAATACTTCAACTGATCGTGGAAAGAAGAGAATACAGAAATGCTCAGAGAAAAGCAGCAACATAGCTCGCTTAGGACTGAAATTAACAAGGAGTGCAGGGCGGCCAAGGTGAAATGACTGCAAGAAAAATGTGACAAAATCGAAAAAGAAATGATCGTTGATAGGACTGACTCAGTATATAGGAAAGTCAACAATAGATGAACCTAAAAGCAAGTGCAGCGGGAGTTTCACTGTTTAAAGGCACACACAAAAGTGGTAAGAGCCTACTGAAGGTCTCTGTGATAGGTAGACTTGTCTGAGGACGTTTTTGAAGGAGGAAATTGAAGTCGATATGGAAGACACAGGGAATCCACTATTACAGTGAGAGGAGCTATAAAATACTTGGGATAAAATATGGCAGAAGCCATAGGTAAAATTCCAGCGGAATTTCTAAAATCATTGGGGGAAGTGGCAACCAAACGATTATTCAGTATGGTGTGTATAATCCATAGACAGGCGACGTACCATCAAACTTTCGGAAAAATATTCACGTAATTCCGAAGATGGCAAGAGTGGAAAAGTGGGTGTACTGTCGCAGCTCTCGCATCCAAGCTGTTGACAAGGTAAATGTGCAGAAGAATGGAAAAGAAAACTGAGTTCAGTCGGGCTGCAGGAAGGATAAAGGCATCAGAGTGGTTGGTCACATGTTACCCTTGGTAATGGAAGCAAGGCTGAAGGAAAATCAAGACACGGTTATAGGATTTGTCGACCGAGAAAAAGCGTTCCACAGTGTAAAATGGTGCAAGATGTTCGAAATCCTGAGAAAAATATAAGCTACAGGGATGAGAGGTGATATACAACATGTCAATAACCAAAAGATAACAATAAGATTGAAAAGCCAAGAACGAAGTTCTAAGGTTAAAATGGGTGTGAAGCAGGGGTGTAGCCTTTCACCCCTACCGTTCATATTATGCATCTAAGGAACAACGACGGAAATAAATGAATGATTCAAGAGTGGGGTTAAACACAAGGTGCAAGGTAATCAATGATAAGTTTCAGTGACGACACAGCTGTCCTGCGTGAAAGTGAAGAAGAATTACAAGAGATAATGGGAAGTAGTCGAAATGAGAAGATCGAAAAGCTTAAGATTGAAACTGATGATCACGAAGAAGACGTCGCGGAATTCTGATATCCTGGAAGCAAAATAACCCATGGTGGACGTAGAAAGGAGGAGGTAAAAAGCAGACTAACAGAGGCAAAGAGGAAATTCCTGGCGAAGCGAAGTGCACCGGTATCATACATAAGCCTTAAATTGAGGAAGACATTTCTGAGAATGTGCGTTTGGAGCACAGCATTGTGTAGTGGTGACTCTTGGACACGGAGCAGAAGGGAGTCGAAGCGAGATACAAAAGAACGTGGAATATTAGGTGGAGCAGTAAGGTAAGGAACGAGGATGTTCTCGGCAGAATCGACGAAGAAAGTTACGTATGGTAAATATTAAGTAGAAGACAGGCCAGATGACGGTACATGTGCTAAGACATCGAAGAATAAACTCCTTACTCCTCTTTGGCCATTTGTCACTACGAACGTGGGATTCAAAAAATTACTTTGCCATTCGGAAGAGAAAGCTGGTGATTAAAATTATGTCAAGATATCTAGCCTCGACGAGAAACGTCATTGTTACAACGATTCCCACCCCAACTGGCTTATCAGATTGCTTACAAATCTCTCGTGCAATCCATCCTATAAAATTGCTCGACTGTGTGTGGTCCGTACCAAATAGCACTAACAGAGAAATTGAAATATACAGAGGAGGTCAGCACAAATGGTCACCCGAGTTGCAGAGATGTTGAAGACACTCAGATGGCAGGCCCTTGAAGGCAGACGTAAACTACAGCGATAAACACTGCTTACAAAGTTTCAAGAACCAGCTTTAAATAATGATTCTAGGAATATAGTATAGCTTCCTAAACATCGCGCCAATAGCGACCGTGAGGTAAAAATCAGATTAACCACAGCGCTCACAGATGCATTTTGCCATTCTTCACGCGATCCATGCCTGAATGGAACGGGAAGAAGCCCTAATTACTAGTACGATAGAACGTACAATCAGCCATAGACACCACAGTGATTTGCGAAGTATGGATGCAGATGAAGATATGGCTATGGTCAGCGACACTCATTCCACTATTCAGCGGTAGTCCAAAATGAGACGCCCTTCTTTGAACTTTATCGATGTTTTCCGTCAATCCTACATGATAAGCATCCAAATCCAGTGAATAATACTTCAGAAGAAGACGGACAAGTGAAATGCAGGTAGTTTCTTTAGGAATTCGTTGCATCGTCTAAGGGTTCTGACAATAAAACGATTCCTTGGTTCGCTTTCCCCACAACATTCTCTATGCCATGGTTCCAACTTACGTTGTTGGTAACTGCAATCCCTAGGTATTTATTTGAATCTACAACCGTTAAATTTGAGCGATTTGTCTTGTGACTGAAATTTAACAAAACTCTTAGTAATAAGATCCCAAATTTATTGTTGTTTAGGTTCAACTGTCGCATTTCGCACCATACAGATGCACTGTATAATTTCTTGTGAATCCATAGCACAGGAATACCGTGATGTACGTACGGAAGCTATGACACACCAGTTGCTCAAATGTGTTATTTATTTGACACAAATAAATTACAAATTTTGACAACCTGTGCGTTACAGTTTCCGTATATGTCTAAACTATTTTGTACTTCGTTTTGATCTTCTGATGATTTTACTAAACCATAACAACAGCATCATTAATATTCTAAGAAGGGTGCTGAGATTGTCTACTAAATTCCGCGACCTCCGCCTCTGGTTTTTTATCGAATTATTGGTGGACAGATATACATAATCAATTCATTCATATTGTAGCAAACAAGCTAGACTTTTCCATAAAGATAATAATGGTTGGCAGATACCGAAACTCGTTAGTTATTAAAAGTTAGTCCTTTATGGCCACTACTTTACAAGGAAAGCAACGTTACTTTTACATACCTAATTTTTAAACTGGTACAGCTCTGAACTTACGTGTGACGTTTCTGATAAAAAAAATTGAAGTCACAAGTTCGTCGTAAAATACAGAGAGCAAGAGAGCCGCGATTAACGCAAATTACTTGTTCGGATAAGTAGACTTGTTTGTAACTTTAATACCATTCTACTGTTAATTTGCGGAGCTGTTTATCCTAAATTTACGAAATTCATGTTCTTTGTGCATAACGTAAAATCACACAGTGCTGAATGTTTATGAATAAATGTTAAGGTATTCTACCGTGTGCTTCCTAGCTGACTCCGGCCGTCGGAGAGTTACCATATCACGGAAAGTTGAGGTCTCAGGTTCATTAATGATTAGCAGGTTCCGTGCAGCCACAGCGTCCGGTGTCGCTATTAATTCAACACCACATACGCAGCAAAAGCTTCTCCACCCTGCGTTAGGTCCTACAGCCTAGGAACTGCTTTAATACCTACTATCTGGAGCATGAAGTTTATTTCAAACTGTTGAGATAGGATAGAAATCGAAAGATCACTTTCAATATTATTTGATACAAATTGCTTATTTCATTGCGAAATGAAAATCAATGAAAAAAGGTGCAGGTTAGAAAAAAAAATTTATGCACGTTCCTCAGATGTACGTGTGAAATGAAGTATGAGAGACTGCTGAAGTCAGATGTTCCAGTTACAGGGCCAGGTAAGAAGTGAAAGACGAAGACAAAATATGTAGAATACTTCAAAACGGTTTCAGGAAAGCCAAACTGTGACACATTTAATCCAGCCACCACGTTAGATGTACCCTGACAAAACAATATCATTCCCATTGACGATTACGTATATACAGTAAATTGGTTGTTAAAGCAACGAAACTAGGCTTCCCACCAAACTCACAGAACTATCAGATAAAACTGTACGTTAATTCCAAACCACAAAAATGTCAAGTGTATGAACAATGTGGCCGAAAGCGAGATAGGCGGTCAGAGTGGCCGAGCTGTCCTAGGCGCTTCAGTCTGGAACCGCGCGACCGCTACGGTCGCAGGCTCGAATCCTGCCTCGGGCATGGATGTGTGTGATGTCCGTAGGTTGGTTAGTTTCAAGTAATTCTAAGTTCTAGGGGACTGATGACCTCAGAAATTTAGTCCCATAGTGCTCAGAGCCATTTTTTTCGAAAGCGAGAAGGTTGACCATACACATTTTCACTACACCTGTGAAGGAACCACACAGATAACATAAAAAGAATCAAGACGATTTACAAGTGAAACGTCTCTATATGTGCAAGACAGATTCTGAAAAATCTTTATGTATCATTTATACCTATTAGATGCAGTCAGCCGTATACGAAACGCATCCGTTCTGTCATCATGAATTAGTATTACCTTCATAAGCAACCCCGAATGTGCACATTTCCCTGTTCCAGACAATCCGTCCTTTTCCTTCTTGGTCCTCACTCACTTTCGCTGTTGTTCTTCGTTCTTCACATGCAGCCATCTGTGAAACACAAACGTCTTGGTGCGGCGATCTGTTTATAGCAGATCATTAGTATTTCTTTCCTAGTGTTAGTCCCAGTCTAATCGTGTTGTCTGTTCTTGAAACATTAAGGCTATGTTTTCAGTGTCTTTATGAAAGGAAAAGAGATATGCGGCTAATTTAGAAGTGAACGAGTATAGCATCACACTTACGTGTTTATGACAGCCGGCCCTTGTGGCCGATCGGTTCTAGGCGCTTCAGTCCGGAACCGCGCGACCGCTACGGTCGCAGGTTCGAATCCTGCGTCGGGCTCGGATGTGTGTGCTGTCCTTAGGTTAGTTAGGATTAAGTAGTTCTAAGTTCTAGGGGACTGATGACCTCAGATGTTAAGTCCCATAGTGCGCAGAGCCATTTGAACCATTTTGTTTAAGACATCGATATATGTCAGTAAAATGAATTGAAAAAACACTATCAGAATGTGTGACATGCTGCAAAACTTCAGGATACAATAGCAGCGCAATTTGGTGAAGAACACATGCGAGATGACTATCGTAAAATAATAATTTAATGAGTATTTGAGTAAACTAGAAATTAAGAAGCCGCAGGTATATATAATATAGATCGGCAACGTTGTAACTGACCGTCTGTATACAACATTGGATCATGAGATCCTACACTCATGCTCATAAATTAAGGATAATGCTGATACACGGTGAAACAACGCTCTGGTGGGCGGTTTGCGGGTTTAAATCATATCGGAGTACGACTGTGCAGTGCAATTGACCTGCGGTCGTCGCACCGTGGCGCTGGTAGCAGTCCACATACGTAGAGGTGTGTTGGTGCATGTCAGAGAACGGTGTAGCGAGAAAGTGTGCAGACGTTTTCTGACGTGCTAATGGTGACTGTGTGTTGAAAATGGCTCAAAGAACACATATTGATGACGGTATGAGGGGTAGAATACTGGGGCGACTGGAGGCTGGTCAAACACAGATGGTCGTAGCACGGGCCCTCCGTGTGCCACAAAGCGCGATCTCAAGATTATGGCAACGATTCCAGCAGACAAACGGGTCCAGGCGCGACTGTACGGGACGTCCACAGTGTACAACACAGTGTACGTCCACAATAAGACCGATATCTCACCATCAGTTCCCGCAGAGGGCCACAGAGTACTGCAGGTAGCTTTGCTCGGGACCTTACCGGAGCCACTGGAACTTATCTCCAGACACACAGTCTACAGACGACTGAACAGGCATGGTTTATTCGCCCGGATACCTGCTAGGTGCATTCGACTGACCCCTGATCACAAGAGTGCCCGTAAACCCTGGTGTCATGAACACAGTACATAATCATTGGAACAGTGGTCCCAAGTTATGCTCACGGACGAGTCCAAGTACAGTCTGAACAGTGATTCTCGCCGGGTTTTCATCTGGTGTGAACCAGGAACCAGATACCAACCCCTTAATATCCTTGAAAGGGACCTGTATGGAGGTCGTGGTTTGATGGTGTGGGTTGGGATTATGATTGGTGCACATACACCCCTGCATGCCTTTGACAGAGGAACTGTAACAGGTCAGGTGTATCGGGACGTCATTTTGCACCAGTATGTGCGCCTTTCAGGGGTGCAGTGGGTCCCACCTACCTCCTGATGGATGATAACGCACGGCCCCACCGAGCTGCCATCGTGGAGGAGTACCTTGAAACAGAAGATGTCAGGCAAATGGAGTGGCCTGCCTGTTCTCCAGACCTAAACCCCATCGAGCACGTCTGGGATACTCTCGCTCGACGTATCGCTGTACGTCTTCAAACCCCTACGACACTTCAGGATCTCCGACAGGCACTGGTGCAAGAGTGGGAGGCTATATCCCAGCAGCTGCTCGACCACCTTATCCAAAATATGCCAACCCGTTGTGCGACCTGTGTAAGTGTGCGTGGTAATCATATCCCATATTGATGTCGGGGTACATGCGCAGGAAACAGTGGCGTTTTGTAGCTCATGGGTTTCGGGACGGTTTTCTCAACTTGTCACCAATACTGTGGACTTACTGATCTGTGTCATGTGTGTTCCCTATGTGCCTATGCTATTAACGCCAGTTTTGTGTAGTGCCACGTTGTGTGGCATCACGTTCAGCAATTATCCTTAATTTATGTGCGTGGGTGTAAATTAATATTAGGTCATTAAAAGCATATAATATTTTTACTAAGTCGAGCTATTTTTATAGAAATATTGAAGGGAACTGCTCACAATAATTTTACCACATGCTCATTACTTCTATAGATACGTGTTTTTCGATCGGAAACCTCTATCTCAAAGAATGAGTTTTTCACTCTGCAGCGGAGTGTGCGCTGATATGAAACTTCCTGGCAGATTAAAACTGTGTGCCCGACCGAGACTCGAACTAGGGACCTTTGTCTTTCGCGGGCAAGTGCTCTACCAACTGAGCTACCGAAGCACAGCTCACGCCCGGTACTCACAGCTTTACTTCTGCCAGTACCTCGTCTCGTACCTTCCAAAGTTTACAGAAGCTCTCCTGCGAACCTTGCAGAACTAGCACTGTAAAGTTTGGAAGGTAGGAGACGAGGTACTGGGAGAAGTAAAGCTGTGAGTACCGGGCGTGAGTCGTGCTTCGGTCGCTCAGTTGGTAGAGCACTTGCCCGCGAAAGGCAAAGGTCCCTAGTTCGAGTCTCGGTCGGGCACACAGTTTTAATCTGCCAGGAAGTTTCATATCAGCGCACACTCCGATGCAGAGTGAAAAACTCATTCTGGAAACATCCCACAGGCTGTGGCTAAGCCATGTCTCCGCAATATCCTTTCTTTCAGGAGTGCTAGTTCTGCAAGGTTCGCAGAAGAGCTTCTGTAAAGTTTGGAAGGTACGAGACGAGGTACTGGGAGAAGTAAAGCTGTGAGTACCGGGCGTGAGTCGTGCTTCGGTCGCTCAGTTGGTAGAGCACTTGCCCGCGAAAGGCAAAGGTCCCTAGTTCGAGTCTCGGTCGGGCACACAGTTTTAATCTGCCAGGAAGTTTCTCTATCCCAAAGTTCTTTGGATTAAACAACTCATTGCGTATAACCAACCGTTTAATGGCGGTAAAGGTATACGATCTATCTAAAGTACCCGGACACCTCTATCTAACCCGGAATTGACCGAATATTTAAGGCGACACTAAGAAACAATAATAGCAGAACGCGTCAGCCAGTAGAGATAAGTGTCTTCGATTCTGGATTAGTTATTTGACGTCACATAAGTTACAAAACTACCATGTCAACTCTTCTAAAGCTGTTCATTTCGACTGTTGATGATGCGATTGTGCAGTGGCAACGCCGGCCGGAGTGGCCGAGCGCTTCTAGGCGCTACAGTCTTGAACCGCGCGACCGCTGCAGTCGCAGGTTCGAATCCTGCCTCGGGCATGGATGTGTGTGATATCCTTAGGTTAGTTAGGTTTAAGTAGTTCTAAGTTCTAGGGGACTGGTGACCTCAGCAGTTAAGTCCCATAGTGCTCAGAGCCATTTGAACCATTTTTTTGATGTGGAAACGCGAAGAAACATCTACATCTAAACCATACCAGGCAGATCTCATGCAGTAATCGTATGGAAACAGAGGAACGAGTCACTCTTTAGATCCAAATTGCTTGCAGGAATCCAGCTAGGTCGATAACTATGCGCATGGAATTAAAAAGAATGGGTACAACTGTCGAGCATCTCCTGTTAAGCCGCACATTTTCGTAAAAAATGAGGAGCAACGCTTGAGGTGGTGTACAGAAATATGCCACTCGACAGTGGACGACTGGAAAAGAGTTATCTGGAGTGATTAATCACGCTGTATGCGTGGGTTTGGCAGATATCTGGAGAACCTTACCTGTGTAGTGCCAACAGCGAAGAACAGAGGAGGCGGTGTTAGGGTGTGGGAGGGTTTTTCTCTACTGCTATCTCCAACACCTTGGGCCACTGTTTTGCGGAAATTTCGACCTCCACCGACTACCACCTTGCCTTCTCCATCGTAAACGAATGCGTAAGGCTAGGGCCATACCTTTCTCTTCTCAGAATCATCAGTGCTACAATGCTGCCTTTACCATGAGGTAGCCAGATCATACTCACACTTCATCCCAATCCTCTGCTCCAGGGCCGGACGATGTTCACGTTCAGATGTTGCAGAACCTTTCACTTGTGGGCACTTTCATGTGTACAATCGCATCTGGCCGAAGGCACGTTTCACAGACGCTGACATGAAGCCACTGCCACATTCATACCTACGCCCGGCGAAAACAAACACCTTCCTTCTAGTTACTGCCCCATTTCTCTCACCAGCAAGGTGATGGAACGTATGATACATAGCAGGCTGGTGTGTTCGACGAGTCTCGCAATTTATTAACCACTGCGAAGTGTGGATTTTCAGCGCGCCTTTCTGCAGTTGAACATCTCGTCACAATTAAGGCTCGTAGATTGTCAGAGGAGAACACGAAACATGAGCGCATTGTCTTTTCGGAGACAAGTGGAAGTGATTTACTGTCGTAGATAATATTCAACCGTCTCCAAACGATCAGTTTAGCCTCCGTTCATCAATTTAGTACAGCAACACCAAGTCACCCTAAATCGTTGTGCATGAAGAAGGGGGGTGGGGGGGAGGGGGGAGGGAACAAAGGAAAAACTGGGATGGAACCTAGATCAGTGGCGTCCGATTCTCTTCACCGGTCACGCAATTCTTGTAAATTACGGGCCGCTGGTTTATGGGTGCAGACCTGACGCCCAAAAGTGTTTCTTCTATAGTGTTCATATCAGAACGTATTTGATAATCAATCCTTGGGTAGCACAATTCTGACGATATGACACAGTTATCCTGTTGGAAGATGCCAAAAATGCAAGAGTGAAAGGACAGAGTAATGTGTATTCAGTCCCCAGCTTCATTGTGCCCTGCCTTCACTTACAACCACAGGTCCCACAGACGTCCAGGTAAATTTCCTCCCTATCTTGATATTGCCTCTAGCGGCCTGCTTTCGTAGCGAAGTGCATGTCCAGACATGATCATCAACCTGATGTAACAGGAAATGTTATTCATCCGACCATGTAATAAGTTTCCATTGATTCTCGGTCCAATATCGTTGATCTAGCGCTCATTGCAATCTTAATTGACGATGTCTTTAGGTCCACATGGGAACACACAAGAGTCGTCTGCTGAGCAGACTACGTTCAACAGCTTGGACTGAAAAATGTTGTATTGTTGATTGCGTTTACTGAAACTTGTGGCTTGACTTTTTCCGGATTCATAAACATTTTATTTTTATCTGTTATTACTTTTATGTTGTAATTTCATGTACTGACACGTTCCATGACCTTGGAGATTTGCTCCTCAATTTGGTCCTATGGAAATTAATGTGAAGATAAATAAACACAAAACACTTGTTACTGCACTCGCACTGTACTCTGTAGTCAGATCAGCCTATTATATAAGGAACTATCAGCCTCGATTGCGGTAACGAAACTCTGGCGTTAAGTCAAGTCTTCGTGTTGACTTAGTACTTAGGCACCGCATTTTTAAAATGTGACTATGCCTGTTCAGGCTGTATTAGTTTTTATTTCTAGCCCTTGCCCTCTTAGACAAATTATAGATTCAGGTATATCTTCTGAAGAAGGCTCAATTATTTGTGCTGAAACCTAGGTAAAGGTTGGTTTCATTACCGTAATCGAGGCTGATAGTTTCTTATACTGGGTGTCCCTGCTATCTTGTCCACCCAAAATATCTCTGGAACAATAACAGCTATTGGAAAACGACTTTCACCGGTATCAATGTAGGGCTGGGGGCCCATGAATGTACATATTTGGAAACATTCTAAAACGAAAGCATATGTGATTTTTAACACAAACTTATGTTTTTTTAAGTGGACCTCCTATATGTTTTCTTCAACAATCCATAGCATGACAAAGCACATACACAATGGCGTTGATTGCATCGCAATATTTCCATTACATCCCGAGATATTGAGACGCGATGTTGACGCTTGAAACACCCGACATGTGCTGTTAGCGCACGTCCTGAGGCTCAGGCGTGAACCCCATGCTGCCCGTAATCGCGATGTGATAGACATGTGTAATCACACCTCCATACTTATCAAGAGGTCCGAAACGAATAATACGGTCTGCTGCCATCAACTCTCATAAGCACATAATGGTTTCCCTCTTGCACGTTTTACGTATCTACGTACACCATATGAACCAGTACCGATCGGTGTACACCCGTCAGGTTGTCTTATTTATACTGCACACCCAAAATAAGGTTTATCTAATGCGTTATATGACCCATTGTGCCTGTCGCGCAGGGCCTGGCTCTACCGAGTCAAGTGTCCAACGTAGTTCCCACTACTGCCACAGTTACCACTTCTCCTTGTTTATGATTTGCGACCCATGCAAACTCCTGTACTCCACCAACCTCCGAGCATCCCATTTGTTGTTGCTTTGGCGTGCAGTTTGCCAGTGTAGTCGTGCATCAGAGTAATCTAGTGACGGCACGGAGGTAGTACACATTGTGAATAAACGTTGTGTTGTGGAACTTATACTAAAAATGGTTCAAATGGCTCTGAGCACTATGGGACTCAACTGCTGAGGTCATTAGTCCCCTAGAACTTAGAACTAGTTAAACCTAACTAACCTAAGGACATCACAAACATCCATGCCCGAGGCAGGATTCGAACCTGCGACCGTAGCGGTCTTGCGGTTCCAGACTGCAGCGCCTTTAACCGCACGGCCACTTCGGCCGGCCGAAACTTATACTGTACAGTATAATGTACACACATGAAGATATGGTAGAAATGCTGCTGATCTATGGAGAATGTACGTTGACGGGAAATACGTTATGAGATTGCTTGTTTGTTGGTAGTACTGTTAGCGAACATTATGATTATTAAGTTAATATGTCTGTTTTCTACCCTACTCTACATAACTGTACTGTACCCTGTTATAGGTGGACGAAATGCTGTTCAGGCAGAAAGACCGTACAGAAGACGATTCCCTGACAAGCCATCGCCTTCGCGCCGTATGTTTTTTCGTCTCAGATCTCGTCTACGTGAAACGGGCAGCTTAAATCCAAGACCTCGACATCGTCCTAGAACACGCACAGATGAACGTGCTGAAGTTGCTGTGCTCGCTACCATAGCTGTGAATCCTCAAATCAGCACACGTCAAATTGACCGTGAAGTTGGTGTGTCGAAATCAAGTGCACAGCGTATTCTTAAACGTCATAAATTTCATCCTTACCATGTTCATTTACACCAGGATCTTCATGGAAATGACTTCCGCAATAGGGTAACATTTTGTCGGTGGGCTCAGCAAAAACTTCTGACTCATCCAGATTTTATTGCAGATGTTCTCTTTACCGACGAGGCATCATTCTCCAACAAAGGAATTGTCAATATGAGGAATATACATTATTGGTCCGCAGACAATCCAAAATGGCTCCGTCAGGTAGAGCATCAACGTCCGTGGAAAGTTAATGTTTGGTGTGGGATTATTGGAGATACCATTATCGGACCTTTCTTTATAAATGGCATCCAAAATGGCAAACAATACTCCAGATTTATACGACACAATCTTCCTGTTCTCTTGGACACCGTACCTCTGAACCGGAGAATGGTCATGTGGTATCAGCATGACGGATGCCCTGCACATAACGCCTAACGAGCACGACGACTTCTGAACCGTAAGTTCCCTAGTAGGTGGATTTGGACGAGGTGGCCCAGTTAGGTGGCCTGCCCGATCTCCGGACCTTACACCGCTGGTTTATTTTCTTTTGGGAGCAGTGAAGGATGCTGTTTACCAACATGAACCAACAACACCAGAGGAGATGAAGCAACGCATTGTTGATGATTGAACAGCCATCAAAGAGGAAACAGTAGCACGAAGTAGGGCATCCTTCATCCGCAGAGTGACCCTATGTATGCAAGCCAATGGGCATCATTTTGAGCATGAGATGTGAACGCTATGTTTAGTATGTAGTGCTGGTATCACAGTGGAAGTTTCTACAAAGGGCCATTTTACCCAGTGATGTTAAGAAACATTTGTTTGCAACAATTTGTCATTTAACGCATTAGATAAACATAACATTGATAATTATGTGATAATGAAACTAATTGGTTAAACATGTTTACATTCATCTTCTATGTCCTACCTGAACTTCCCAAATCAAAACATTTTTACCTAAACAACGGTAAAACTTTTAGTCCACTTGCTCGTTTCACTAAAACCAGCAACATGAATTTTACTATTACGAGTGAATGATTAACTGTCACTTGCGCTAGATCTACAGTAAAGTAAAGTTTTAACGTTGAACGGCATTACCTTTTTAGTAACGGATTAACGATAAGCGAAGTTAACTTTGTGACTAACGTTGCGGTACACAGATATGTTACAGAACCGCATCACCCCTAGCCTATGGGATAAATACCTGCTGGAATGTACGACGTTAATGCAGGATGGCAGCAGACCGTATTATTCGTTTCGGACCTCTTGATAAGTGGAAGTGTGATTACGCATGTCAATCACATCGCGATTACGGGCAGCATGGGGTTCACGCCTGAGCCTCAGGACGTGCGCTAGCAGCGCATGTCGGGTGTTTCAAGCGTCAACTTTGCGTCTTAATATCTCAGGATGTGAATATTACGATGCTTTGTCATGCTATGGATTGCTGAAGAAAAAATATAGGAGGTCCATTTAAAAAAACATAAGTTTGTGTTAAAAAACACATATGCTTTCGTTTTAGAATGTTTCCAAATATGTACATTCATGGGCCCCAGCCCTACATTGATAACGGTGAAAGTCGTTTTCCAATAGCTGTTATTGTTCCAGACATATTTTGGGTGGACAAGATAGCTGGGACACCCTGTATATTAGATTATCGCAGTTGCTGACTGGGCTGCAATGTTGAAAGTACAAAAAGAACTGCCTATCCTTCTTTACACAGAGGGCAAACGCCCGACTTCTAAGTTCTGAGATGATGTGTGGATGTCTGACAGCTTCACGCCTGCTCGTCGGTTTACCGTCCTGCAATCATATCCCAAGACGCTCACGTCTGTAGCAGGAGAACGGCCGGCCAACTTCGTCAGTTGCGAGATCCCGGTTGCAATGCAGCTACAACCTACCCTTCGTCAGTAGCTCATGCCAGTGTGCTTCCACATTTGCATCCCACACCGTCGATAGAATTATTCGTCTCGCTCCGCTTTCATGCACTAAGCCACAGAATTAAAGGATTGCTTTTGCAAAATCCCCTAATTGTCTCCCATACTGACGCATGAGTTTTAAATTTTTCTAAAAGGTGCCTACAGCCTCCCTCGGTAAATGTGCAAAAGAGAGATGACTCGCAACGTGACCGTCAGGCTCCGCGAAGAACAGTGAAGTGTCAACACATGCGAAGTAAAGGGCAAAACTCAAATTTCATGTGAGGTGTAAAGTGGTTTAATGGTGTCACATTGGCACCAAATTTCACCACATTTTGCCCAACGCAACCGTGTTTCTATCACACGATGGCAAGCTCGTCGCACTTCCTCTCACCCACATCTCATCTCTTCTTTGACACTATTGTGGTGATCACAACCGAGATGCCCAGCATTGAAATCGCGCGGTTTTCTTAGAGGTGGCTGAGGAAAACGTTTCAGACACACCATCGCTCAGAGTCCACACGAACAAACCTCTCGGGATGTCATACAGAGCTGAGACGAACTGTGCTCTTTGATTTTCATTCAGTATTCTTGTTTTTTGTTATCTGCGCGGGTAACACTCATCTCACAGGATGTCCTGCCGACATAACGTCATTTTGACGTCACTCGCAATATCGACAACCCCAGGATTTTCCATCGAATTTGTAGCAACAAAGAATACGAATATTACTGCTCCTCTTCCCACTCTCACCAATTGAAGTCCTTTTAGGTTCCTGTCTGAACACACTCTCGGAAATAGTCACGTATTCGGAAATAAACACCCAAATGTTTATGAGAACGATGGATATGAATTTTATTGCTGTTCGTTTCGGTCGCAACATTTAAAGCTGCCCTGTTCGGTGCCTGCCTGACCACATGCTCAAGAACTGCCGTATGCTCGGATATAAATAGCCAAATATTTATAAGAGGAAAGAACTTGATTATTATTGGTACTCGTTTCAGCTGCAGCAATTAAAGCTGTCCTCTAAGATATCTGCCTAATAAAACACTCACAAATCGCCAAATAATTTTTTCACCCTCCATTCTCTAATCAGCCGGAAATGCAAATAACATCGAATATTGTAGAAGATATTTGTTACACATTCACTCGGAAGTTCTAAAATGTGTTAACAACGAGAAGGTGAAAAAAAAGTTTTCATATGTAGTAAGACGCGCACTTTCTTCGTTTCGCTCTGTACAACACGACATTATGCATTATGCTAATGCATGGTCTTGCGACTTATGTCTCATTATTGGTTATTATAGTTTCTCTTGAAGGCTTATATCGGTGATGCGTTACTAACTGACATTTAATGATAACGGTGACGCGTGTGTGATAAATTTCCGGTGTGCCGTTGCTTTGAGACAGCATACTGCAAACTATAATAGAAAACATCTAAATACCCCAAAATGAATATGGCGCCAGCTGCATCAATAGCCGATATTGCGTGTGACGCAAAAATGACGTCACATTTTGCAGAAAGTTTTGCGAGATGAGTGTCACCGTTATCTGCGCCCGTTGCGGCAGAACATTATTGAATGCAGTCTGATTCCAATTCTAGGTCCCCAGTTATGATTTTTTGTACTGCTAAATTAATTTTTGCAGGGATTTTTTTTATTTAGTCCCGTTATTGCGGTAGTTCACAAGAATAAAATTAAGGGAACTTTAGTGCTCAGGATCTGAGGGCATAAGACTTAATTAAAATTAAGCCTAATGTCATTTTTAAGAAATCGACCCGCCAAACGCTGGTTGGAAGGAAAAATCAGTCACAAAGAGTAATATAGAAGTGACTGGCCCTCTAAAAAATAAAATAAATAAAAATAAAAAACAAATTTCGTGTTATTTAATAATACTGATTCCACGCGATGAAACGCCCTTACGAGACCGACTGACATGTCATACCATTAAAATATGGACATTGATGCTTGCATTACGTTACATCAGTACACTTCCGACTGACATAACACACGTTACTAGAATGAAAATATTGTAATATTTTAAAAATAACGGCAGATACAACCACTCACTGATGATGAAAGGTGTGAAATGGGCTATGAAACCGAGAGTTGCAGAAATTCGAGGAAACAGAAGCTTCATATCCACAACCGCCACGAATCCTGGAAATACCTACAAAAGAAAATTAACCGAAGTCAAGTCCTTTCTATGTTTCTATACGAGTCACAGCTGTTTTCATAATATTTCTGTAGTAAATACCAATTGTTCCGGCAAAGGCAGTTTTCACGTACATTGTACATGACAATAAAAGCGACAGGATGGCTCTAAAACGGATACAAAAAACTACGCAGGAAGTACTTTCTTCTGTCCACAGACAGCAGCAGAAAGGAGATTTCAACTCCTAGGCTGTGCTTTCATATTTCTAGATGAAACATTCAGAGTTATGCAAGCAATACAATACGCAAAAGCCCTCAGAATCCCTAAGGCTGTAATAATTGCCGACTCCCAAAGCGCACTAAAATCAGTTAGTTACATGGATGTGAACGCTCTCGACTTGGCAGATCACTATCAAGCAAAGAAAACTGGTCAGCAGAACTGCATCGACTAAATCTCATTCTTGCATTATACACCTTTCTAGCTAGCAGATCTACCAGCGAGAGATGCATTTAGCAGTGAAAGACATATGGATGTAAAACTCCCACACACAAACAACTCCTTGAAGAAGAAGAAGAAGAAAGAGGCGATTCTTTCGTGACAGGAAGAAGGGAACGAAAATAAAAAATTAAAAAAATAAAGAAACGAAAAGGTAAAACCAATGCGAGTATACAGCAGTTGATACCTAGACAGCCACCGTTTGTAAATTCCAGACCTTCAATGACAATAATAGTACCCTTCGGGAGAATCCGTCTCAATCACGGATCTTCCCCCCCCCCCCCCCCCCATCCACCTTCCCCGCCTTAAATAGAATGGACGTAGCGGAGACATCCTATTATCAATGTGATGAAGTAACAACTACTGATCTATATCACATCCTGCTTCAGTGCATGTACCATGATAAAGCCAGAATCAAATAGCAATGCATAAAAAAAGAATGAAAAAATCTTCAAAATTTAAAATTTTTTCTTTTCATTTAAACATAGCTGCAATTCAGCAGCGGTGCATGTGTAAATACAATAGGATACTAAAATAAATCAACCTGTTGCACAGTTAAAAGTTTATTAACCCTTTACCATTATTTCGACAACTGAATTAGTGTTCTTCAGAAAGAAACGGACCGTTTGAAAAAATTATTGCAAAATATTTACAAATATCATACAAAGAAGGAACCAAATTCAGTAAACAAAAAATACAAAATTTTTATAGACAATCATACTCACTCGTAGAATCATACACTGACAACGACGGATGTTGGAGTCATAAGGTCCTTGTCTGGTACAAAATGCATTTCAGCCACAAATGCCAAGTTAAAATGTGTAATTGAAGGAAGTAGCTTAATACTACAGAGCTTTGTCGTAAAAACGTTGAAAATCACGTGACATTGGGTCCAGCAGACATTTAGTATGGCACATATTGTAGGGCTTCGGCATAAAACATTTAAAATAAAACGGACCTGACATTTGATCAAACAGACATTTACCATGGCGTATGCAACGATAGTGTCGTGCACCAAGTGACTGAGGTATGCACATCCTAAGAGTAGATTAACTATGGTAGGTGGGGAATACTGCGAGAACAAATATATTCAAAGCCGCAATGCGCAGCAAATGCCCGATTCCAAGTAAAATGATTAACAGTTGGAATTAGAACAGATTGAACTAACAAGACAGGAAAAAAGAGGGGAAAGGGTGGCAGTGGGGAGACATTAAGGTCATATGGCATGTAAAGAGTGTGGTATAACTTACCGATACCGCCCCAGGAGCGACATAGTAACGGAATTGCAAGTTTCCGTCTGAAGCTGACGGTGGTTGCACGGGATATGGTTGACGCCCGTTGAACCATGCCTCTAGCGCTCTGAACTACGACCGCCGGCGGCAGCTGCTCAACCCATTAGCACTTGAAACCTCTGCGCCATGACGCCATCGTTCTTGCTCAGTGCAACGAGCCCCATACTAGTTGCTATCGTATTAGTTGGATTCTAATTCTTGCTGCATTATTTATAATAAATACTCGTAAGCTTAGAGACATACAAATTAGGTAAATCTTCCGTCCTCTGTGCTAACTCGCTCGCTAATCATTTCTGCTCCCCTCCAGCTTTCCTTCAGTTGCCTCACCACTCTGTAGCCAACCTCTTCCTACCATTGTGTACGAAATGGTCCACAACAAAGAGCAAGAAAGCACAGATAAACAGTGCTAATTGTTTTCACATATGTGTATAAAGCAGCACGAGAAGAACTTGTAAATAAATACAGGAATGTGCCAACTATGCGTGTAGACTCACAGAGTAGTATATACATAACTTGAAAGAACTGAACACTTAAAAAAGGTGTGGGCAGACTACAGTTAATAAAGTGAGGAGATAACCATGTGTATAGCGTACTGAGACGCCTGGACAGCCGCGCGAGTAAACACGCAGCTTCTGGGATTCGGGGAGTCACGCGGCCCCAGGTTGAATCCGGCCGGCCGGTTAATGTGCAGCATGAATGTGGTTTCTAGGCCGTTTTTCACTTACGAATTGGTTAAATCCGCTTCAGTTACACTATTGGCAAACATTTAGAAAATGTTCGCACTTTTCCTAACTGCAAAACACGCAGGAAGCGAAACGAGTGGCCACAGGAAGGGTATTTGATAACCATCAACTCCTAACGTTGGCAAATACAGTAATTAACATGGCAACCCTGTGAAGATGCGTGATAAAGCCCAGGAAAAGAAGTAGAAGAATAAGAAAGATGTCTACCGTAGACTGTACTCATTTCAAAATTAATACTGTTTCGTTCATGAATAATAACACGCATAAAGTTGAAACTTCCTGGCAGATTAAAACTGTGTGCCGGACCGAGACTCGAACTCAGGACCTTTGCCTTTCGCGGGCAAGTGCTCTACCAACTGAGCTACCCAAGCACGACTCACGCCCCGTCCTCACAGCTTTACTTCTGCCAGTACCTCGTCTCCTACCTTCCAAACTTTACAGAAGCTCTTCTGCGAACCTTGCAGAACTAGCACTCCTGAAAGAAAGGATATTGCGGAGACATGGCTTAGCCACAGCCTGGGGGATGTTTCCAGAATGAGTTGGTAGAGCACTTGCCCGCGATAGGCAAAGGTCCCGAGTCTCGGTCCGACACACAGTTTTAATCTGTCAGGAAGTTTCATATCAGCGCAGACTCCGCTGCAGAGTGAAAATCTCATTCTGGAAACATCCCCCAGACTGTGGCTAAGCCATGTCTCCGCAATATCCTTTCTTTCAGGAGTGCTAGTTCTGCAAGGTTCGCAGGAGAGCTTCTGTAAAGATTGGAAGGTAGGAGACGAGGTACTGGCAGAAGTAAAGCTGTGAGGACGGGGCGTGAGTCGTTCTTGGGTAGCTCAGTTGACAGAGCACTTGCCCGCGAAAGGCAAAGGTCCCGAGTTCGAGTCTCGGTCCGGCACACAGTTTTAATCTGTCAGGAAGTTCCATATCAGCGCACACTCCGCTGCAGAGTGAAAATCTCATTCCGCATAAAGTTATTTCCTAATCCGTTGTTTGAAGGAGACCACATTGTGTTTCACCAACACATTAACGTCGTTCTGAAACTTTCGTAATGTTTAGAATTGCGTCTATGGTCTAATGGAGACAGACACTTTATGCAAGAATGTAATAAACGGACGAAAAAATATCGCAGCACCAAGCAGGGGTCATGCTACATAAAAGAAAGTTGGTAGGCGTATTTCTACGTCTGAAAGATTATATCTACTCAAATTTATTCAGGATGCAAATCAGGTTTGCTTTAAATACAAGCTGTAACAGTCATGAGCGTTACTTACCGTTGATGTTGTACGTGGTGAGTTGATGTTAGTCGAGAACACCTTTAAGGCGACAAACACACCATTACACACAACTCACTGAGTTTCAAAGAGGACGTGTAATAGCGCTACGAGAAGCTGGAGGTTCCTTCCGCGATAATGCAGAAAGACTTGGCAGAATTGTAGCCAGTGTACATGACTGCTGGCAGCGGTGGTCACGATACTGTACGGCCGCAAGAAGAGCGCGCTCCGAGCGACCAGGTGGTACTACCGAGAGGGAAAACCATCGTATTCGGCATATGGCTCTGGCGCATCGTACTGCATCTGCAGCAGCAGTCTGAGCAGCATCGGGCACCACAGCTAACTGCTACAAATCGGCTACTTCAACAACAGCTCCGAGCCAGACGCACATTGGTCGGCCGCGGTGGTCTCGCGGTTCTAGGCGCGCAGTCCGGAACCATGCGACTGCTGCGGTCGCAGGTTCGAATCCTGCCTCGGGCATGGATGTGTGTGATGTCCTTAGGTTAGTTAGGTTTAAGTAGTTCTAAATTCTAGGGGACTGATGACCACAGCAGTTGAGTCCCATAGTGCTCAGAGCCATTTGAACCATTTGACCCAGACGCACATTAGCGTGCATTTCATTGACCCCAACCCAAAGCCATTTTCGGCTTCAATGGGGTCAAGCGAGAGCTCACTGGAGGGGCAAGGTAGAGTCATGTTGTGTTGAAAGCTGGAACTACCTCGGTGGCTGTGATTGTTGTTGTTGTGGTCTTCAGTCCTGAGACTGGTTCGATGCAGCTCTGCATGCTACTCTATCCTGTGCAAGCTTCATCATCTCCGAGTACCTACTGCAGCCAACATCCTCCTAAATCTGCTTAGTGTATTCATCTCATGGTCTCCCTCTACAATTTTTACCCTCCACGCTGCCCTCCAATACTAAATTGGTGATCCCTCCATGTCTCAGAACATGTCCTACCAACCGATCCCTTCTTCTAGTCAAGTTGTGCCACAAGCTCCTCTTCTCCCCAATTCTATTCTATACCTCCTCAATAGTTGTGTGATGTACCAATCTAATCTTCAGCATTCATCTGTAGCACCAAATTTCGAAAGCTTCTATTATCTTCTTCTCTAAGCTATTTAACGTGCACGTTTCACTTCCATACTTGGCTACACTCTATACAAATACTTTCAGAAACGAATTCCTGACACTTAAATCTATACTCGATGTTAACAAGTTTCTCTTGTTCAGAAACGCTTTCCTTGCCATTGCCAGTCTACATTTTATATCCTCTCTACTTCGACCATCATCAGTTATTTTGCTCCCCAAATAGCAAAACTCCTTTACTACTTTAAGTGTCTCATTTCCTAATCTAATTCCCTCACCGTCATCCAACTTAATTCGACTACATTCCATTATCCTCGATTTGCTTTTGTTGATGTTCATCTTATAGGAGGAGGCCAGTTGACGCTCTGCAATTAACCTTGTCCGCGTGCTAGACACTCTGGAGCTATAGTTTGGGGTGCGAACTCGTGTGACGGAGCGAATTCGTATAACAGCAGGACCACTCTCTTGGTTATCCCATGCACCCTAACCGCACATTAGTGCGTCAATCTGGTGATTCGACCTGCTGTGCTGTCATTCACGAACAGCATCCGAGTCGGTCTTTTCCAATAGGATAATACTTGTCGACATACCCTGTTGTTCAAATGGTTCAAATGGATCTGAGCACTATGGGACTCAACATCTGTGGTCATAAGTCCCCTAGAACTTAGAACTACTTAAACCTAACTAACATAAGGACATCACACACATCCATGCTCGAGGCAGGATTCGAACCTGCGACCGTAGCGGTCACGCGGTTCCAGACTGAAGCGCCTTTAACCGCACGGCCACACCGGCCGGCATACCCCTGATGTAACCCAACATTCTCTACAAACTGCCGACATGATGCCTTGGCCTGCTCCATCAGCAGATCTGTCTCCAATCGATCACTCTCAGGGGACATCATCGGACAACTGTTCCAGAGTCATTCGCAAACGCTAGCCGGAGTGGCCGAGCGGTTCTAGGCGCTTCAGTCTGGAACTGCGCGACCGCTACGGTCGCAGGTTCGAATCCTGCCTCGGGCAGGGTTGTGTGTGATGTCCTTAGGTTAGTTAGGTTTAAGTAGTTCTAAGTCCTAGGGCACTGATGACCTCCGATGTTAAGTCCCATAGAGCGCAGAGCCATTTGAACCATTTTTGAACCATTTCATTCGCAAACAGTATTGACCGTCCCTGAATTGACAAGTGCAAAAGGCATGGAACTCCATCCCACAAATCGGCATCCGGCACCTGTACAACACAAAGACTGCACGTTTGCAGCCTTGCGTTCAACATTCTGGTGGTCAGACCAGTTATTAATGTACCAGAATTTCACATTTGCAATGGCTTACATCGCGCTGTACCTGTGATCTTGCAATGTCAGTCACTTACATATGTTACCTAGACCAATGAATTCCAGAAATTTCGTTACTCTACATTAGTTTGTTTTGGTGCTGCGATTTTTTTTCGGTCAGTGTAAATTCATTGACAGTTTCTATTGCTGTAATTAGTTTTTATTATCGATATCGATAGCTAATTGCTCATATGAAATTAATGCTGTATCAGTGACATCTGTTACACATGCTGACTACAAGGTAGGTGTGTAACGAATACAGAAATATAGTTTGTCTGTGTAAATCAGTCACAAAAAGTAATTATTTCCGTCAAGAACATCAAAATATTCAGTGGACAGTTCTGTAACCAATTCCAGTTTTTAGTATTTGTTTCACTACTTTTGCGCAGTGTTCAGTTTATTGATTAGGAAAAAATATAAACTGTACAGTTTTATTCGTAGTCGGTACAAAAAACTGGACTCGCCAAATACTAGTTTGCGAATACTGATTCAATAAATAGTTACATACTCCGTCCTTTTTCACTTATGTTTGCTCTTCCCTTTGGCAAGTTTATGTATGAAGGAAAAGCATAACAAATCCTCATTGAAAATGTCGCAGAATGGTGTAGTATTCGATGGAGGTAAGTGACTCATTGGAGTAATACGAAATATAAAAATTCAGAATTCGTGTGGGCCCTATAACTCACCAAACTAGTGAAAGTTTTGCGTCCACTCCTTAAACCGGATATAACGATAGAAATCTCTTTACTAACTACGAAAGAATAAGATAGAGTATCAATTATTTTCGAAGTCTCCCGTTGCAAAAGTAACGGGAGATACAAAGAAAAATACTTTCTGAACTGTATGTCAGAAGATAAAACACAGAAGAAAGAAAATTTCTACTCAGTTGTTTGATAAGATTTTATGAAATTTTCTGTTTTTTTTTTTCCTCTGTTAGTATGTCGAGAAAAAGTAGATCTTGACCCGAAAGTGGAATATGAACTAATGATAAAACTTTCTGGCGGATTAAAACTGTGTGCCGGACCGAGACTCGAGCTCGGGACCATTACCTTTCGTGGGCAAGTGCTCTAACAACTGCTCCTCTGCAGAGTGAAAATCTCATTATGGATTAATGATGCCACGTTATATATCAGTCGCCCATGTGATCCACTATACATGTCATATCAACCACATCCATATAGGAAGATACTGATTTAGTTTAACGATGAAACCCGGCATTCGTCGGAAGTTATTTAGGGAAGTTGTGGAAAACCCAGATTACAATATTTGGATGGATATTACACTACAGCAGTTTTTTTTTTTTTATATGTGATGTTGAACATAGATGTGGCTTCAGCTTGCGCGTGACGTGTTGACAATTTGGGATGGACAAAAAGCGTGTCTGGTTTGCCTAGGTGGTTAACGCTACTGTTTTAGAGAAGCTAAGCATGTGAGTTCGAGTTTCGGTCCTGCACAAATTTCCATCCTTCACCATTCCTGTTTTTCAAATCCTGTAGGTGGCTAAAGCCCTGATTTTTCTTAATATTACTCCAGCTACTCCAAATGCGAACGGATTTCCTTAACCGCCGCACCACAGGGACAGTACATGGCTTCGTTCGCAGAATAATTTACAAGAAACAATGGAAACGGGAAAAAACATCACGCTACATTAAACGTAATACGTAATGGCAGGCTCTTGCTTATCACTTTATGTAACGTTTCTACTGAGCGAGAACGCACTATATATATTCCCATTCAGTCTGTGGAAAGGCAGATGTTCCAATTCTAGTCGAAGCATCTAGAATAAAAATTTCCTTGATACCAGTGCACACGCTACTAAGCAAAAGTTGTGAAACTTAGAAGATTGTTTTTCTTTTTGAGCTTCTCGTCACAACTACACATCTGCTCCATCTTTCAAAAGCAGTATATGAACATCTTTTGCCAGATGATAAGTTTGTGTGAGATGAAGTACAAGATGATGCTTATAAGCAAGACCAAAAACGTAAATATGACAATACGAGTGGTGGTAAGCTCGTAGAACTTACCATATCGTTTAAATGGTTCAAATGGCTCTGAGCACTATGGGACTCAACTGCTAAGGCCATTAGTCCCCTAGAACTTAGAACTAGTTAAACCTAACTAACCTAAGGACATCATAAACATCCATGCCCGAGGCAGGATTCGAACCTGCGACCGTAGCTGTCTTGCGGTTCCAGACTGCAGCGCCTTTAACCGCACGGCTACTTCGGCCGGCTCATATCGTTTACATACTTAGAAACGATATGCATTGAATCGAAAGGATTAGTAAAGAAGATGAATGGAAAATTTCAAAATAGTTTGAAGGGGTTCTGACAGAACTAGTGCTTCCGTCTCCTATGTCGCCTACAAGAGGCTAGGGCGAGTTGTTTTGGAAACTCACCCGACTGTTTTCCGTCCTTACATGTGAATCTGGCGGAAGACGTCGAAGGAGTTCAGACATATTGTTAGGTTTGTTATATCGCTTTCAGCCACATAAAACTGCAACTTGTCTTTGAACTTGTGTAGCAGCCATTGGAAGAAAGTCGACGTTGTTTCTTTAGCGTAAATTTAGAGGACCGCTAATCGAAGAAGACACCGTAACAGCTCAATTGATTCAATTGTACAGCTTACGTAGGGATCGTGAGTATAATGGTCGTAAATAAATTGTACATTGGACAACCGACATAAAAGTTTTCTGGGTATGGTACCGGGTCATAATGTGAAAAACTATTGCTGCTGCTGCTGCTGCTGAAGAAAAACCAACATTTCAGCCACGGTTGCAGCGGCCTTCTTCTGGGTCTAATGGTGAGTTCTAGCTATGCAGTGTCCTTTATATTTTGTTGTTACTGTTCACTGCGCAAGCCATTATGTCATAATTTTAAAAAAAGGTAGTTTCATTGGTCACTTAAGCAAGAAGGAGAGGGAACTTTATTTTAATTGGTTATTGCGGTGGAGGGAGAACGTGACCTCTGTTGTCTATTGGCTCTTGTGTTACGTGCCATGATTGGTGGCCATAGTCGAATGAGAAGTTTGCTGCTGTTTACCAACTGCTGGACGTCGGCCGCGCGGCGGCAGTAGTTCGCCGGTAGTGCTCGTGTCTCGTGTTGACAGTGCGGTCTGTTGGACTCTGATTGCTGGCAGCAAAGATGGGACAAGCCTGAGTCCATGCCTCTGTTCATGTTTAAGTATTTCGATGGCCTCTCTGATTTTGCGTTTCGTCATAATTGGCTGCTTGGCCAACACACAGGCTTGGCTGAGTTTTATTTTTTTTTTCCGCTGTCTTGCTGATGTTCTGCCACTGCGGATTTGTTGTGTTGCCCTAGACGAATATAGCGCTCGTGTTTCGGAATGCGCGTTGCTATTGGCCTACCAGTCTCGCCGATGTATGCCTCTCCACATTCACATTCCACTTTGTACACGCCTGCAGTGTGTAATGTATCCACCTTGTGCTTAGTGGAGCCTAGCACGTCCTGGATACTACGTCCACTATAGAAGACAGGCTGCACCCCAACGCGGCGAAGGTGTTTGCCTATTCGGTCAGTAAACATTTTTCACATAAGGTAAGGGCACTGTTGGCTGCAGTTTGTCTATTTCCTCTTTATCTTGCTTACTTGTGTTCGTCGACAAGGCTGTGTGGATCGACTTATGGCTGTATCCATTGGGTAGAAAAGTTGTGCGTAACCTTTTAAGCTCAGGTGTGATGTTTTGAGCATCACTCAGGCGCTGCGCACGGATTGCCAAAGAGCGGATGACAGAGTTCTTCTGCGCTGGGTGGTGGTAGGATTGGGCGTGCAGATACCTGTCAGTCAGTATGTGTAGGCTTACGATATACTCTGTGCCCCAGTGTGCCCTCCGTTTTCCTGTACACTTCGACGTCTAGAAATTGGATAGCACCATTCTGTTCTACTTCCAGCGTGAACTGTATCTTCCCGTGCATATTGTTCAAATATTCGTGAAACTTGTGTAGCTCCGTTTCACCATGAGGCCATATAGCGAACGTGTCGTCCACGTATCTGAACCAGCTACGTGGGCGTAAAGGAGCTGAACCGAGGGCCGTTGCTTCAAAGGCTTCCATGAATATGTCGACTGACTCTGGCCGCGGAAGCCTACGCAATTACATTGTAGATTGGTTTACCTTTCGCTACATATAGATTTGATTAATAATGGCAAATATTCGTGCAATTCACGTTTCGTCATGCATTGTACATTGAGTTGTAATGTAAATACATCTACATACCGACAGAACACTGCAGCCGTAGACAATATCTCAAAGACGTTGTTCTGTTCTCGTGTTCCACAGTCACTTTGGCTCTGAGCACTATGGGACTTAACATCTGAGGTCATCAGTCCCCTAGAACTTAGAACTACTTAAACCTAACTAACCTAAGGACATCACACACATCCATGCCCGAGGCAGGATTCGAACCTGCGACCGTCACAGTCACTTTATCATCACGCGTAACTACTTCTTAACAATAAATATTAGGATCAGTCAGTAATAATAATATTATACCTTCTTCTGGACTGTAAATCATAAGTATTGGGACGTAAACTTTACGGGTTTACACGGTAATGGTAAGCTGAAATTACGTATGAGACTTCACTGGTCAACCAGAACATTACGACCACCTATCTAACAGCCGGTATGTCCACCTTTCGCACGGATAACAGCGGCGACGATTCGTGGAATGGAAGCAATGAGGCCTTCGTAGGTCGCTGGAGAGAGTTGGCAGCACATCTGCACACACACACACACACACACACACACACACACACACACACACACACACACACACACACGTCACGTAATTCCCGTAAATCGCAGGTAGGGTGGAGGTGAGCCCTGACGCCACGTTCAGTCACATCCCAAATCGTTTGGGTCCAGATCCGGTGAGTTGGGGAGCTAGCACATCAATTGGTACTCGGCACTGCGTTCCACAGACCACTCCCTTACATTCCTGGCCTTGTGACACACTCATTATCCTGCAGAAAAATGCCACTGTCGTCTCGAAACATGATCGTCATGAAGGGGTGTACGTAGTCTGCAACAAGTGTGCGGTACTCCTCGGCCGTCGTGGTGCCTTACATGAGATCCAATGGGCCCGTGGATGCCCACGTGATTGTTCCCCAGGGCATAGGTGAGCCGCCACCAGCTTGTCTCCGCCCCACAGTACAGGCGTCAAGGAGCTGTTCCCCTGGAAGACTACGGATTGGCGCCCTCCCTTTGGCATGATAAAGAAGGTATCGGAACTCATCAGATCATGCAACACTCTGACTGCCACTGCACTGCACGCAGCTCGTGGTCGTGCGGTGGCGTTCTCGCTTCCCACG